>NW_020955847.1:0-2669 GCF_003031625.1 Empidonax traillii
AGGAAAGGAAAGGAAAGGAAAGGAAAGGAAAGGAAAGGAAAGGAAAGGAAAGGAAAGGAAAGGAAAGGAAAGGAAAGGAAAGGAAAGGAAAGGAAAGGAAAAGAAAGGAAAGGAAAGGAAAGGAAGAAAAGAAGGAAAAGAAGAAAGGAAAGAAAGGAAGGAAGGAAGAAAAGGAAGAAAGGAAAGGAAGGAAAGAAAGGAAAGGAAGGAAGGAAAAGAAGGAAAAAAAGGAAGGAAAAGAAGGAAGGAAGGGGGTGAGTTTGGGAGGGAGGGATGAAGGAATGAGGGTATTTTCAACTGTGCTTTCTCTCGTGCTGCTGCAGACAGGACACCCTCCTGGGCACAGTGTCAACTGTATATGTTTTCTATCTCATGGCATCTATTTAAATGTGCTCAGGCAGGTAAAGCATCTCTCAGAAACTTCTGGTGGCCGCTTAAGAGCAGTGAGAAGATGTCCATTTGAGTCAGCAAAGGAAACTCTAGCGAGTTTTTGGAACGTTGGCAAAGAATTTCTGCCAAGATTTTACACAAAATAAACATTAAAAAAAAGAAATTAAAAGTTGAGTTGTTTCTTCACCTTTTTTCTGGACATTCCAAAGGAGCTGTAGTGGCAGAATGTATTGGGGAATGGAGGTGGTGACCCTTGATTTCCATTTCCAGAGATTCAGTGTCAAAATGCTGCTTGAAAACAATCTGGGGGTGGTTTCTTGTTTGTTTGTTTGTTTGTTTTTGTTGGGTTTGTTTGTTTGTTTTTCGGGGTTTTTTTGGGGGGGAGGTTTAAGTTGTGACAATGTAATGTTATCGTAATCAAAAATGGTGTCTTTGTTTTGCTCTTTTTGAGTGCTCCTCCTGCACGGGGCAGCTCTCCACAAATATTGGGAAGGCCAAACGACCATTCCCATCAAACCAGCGGTGGGTTTTGGCAGCTCCGTGGTTTTCCCTCTTGCCTGTGGCCACGCTGAACGATTGTTCAGAGCAGCCCTTCATCCACACCATCCACACCTGGTGGGGACACTCCAGGCAGGGACTTCCAATTGAGCATCTGTGTCTGCAGCTCCTTCCTTGTAACTGGAGGAAAACCAAACCTGCTCATCTTTGGGGAATAACTCTGGGATCAGCTCTCTGGCTTCCCATTTTCCTGAGGATGAGAGCAGCTGAATTTTGAAACTCCCTTGCATGCTCAGCATTGCCATAATAAATTCAGTTTTCTTCACTCCTGGCTCAAAAATATCTCTGAGGAACTGTAGGAAAACTGCAGAGGAACCAGAGAGCCAACTGCTCTTAGAGGTGCTTTCTCCCAAGTGACAAGATCAACTTGTGTCTGGCTCATTCCTGAGTCAACTCTTCCCACAAAAGCACCACTCTGGGTGGTTTTCAGAGCTAAGGAGACGGTGACAGTGTCAGCAGATTTTTAAGAAGTGCAGCGAGGGAGAAGCTGAGGGTAGATTTGGAAAGGCAAACTGGAGGGTGAGATGGGAAGTCATGAAGGGGCTGACTCAGAATGTAGATGTTGTGTGTGAGAGACATCTCAGAGCGGCACCAACAGGAGAGAAAAGACATAGGAGCCACATGGATGGAGAATCATGGAATTAGAGACTATTCTGAGTTGGGAGGGACCCCCAAGGACAATCCATCCAACCCCTGGCCCTGCACAGACACCCCAACAATCCCCCCCTGTCCCTCAGAACGTTGTCCAAAGCCTCCTGCAGCTCTGGCAGCCTTGGGGCTGTGCCCACTGCCCTGGGGAGCCTGTTCAGTGCCCAACCAGCCTGGGGGGGAAGAACCTTGCCCTGAGATCCACCCTGAGCCTGCCCTGACACAGCTCCAGCCATTCCCTGGGGGCTGTCCCTGCTCCCCCCAGAGCAGAGATCGGAGCTGCCTCTCGGGAGGAGCTGCAGCCCCCGCTGAGCTCTGCCCCTCACTCCTCCTTAGCCCAAAACTTGACATGAGGAAGAGGAACAGGATGGGACAAAGTTCTGCTTCACTGCAGCAACAACCCCAGCAAGGTGGGTGTTTCCCATGGAAAGGGAAGAGATGGACACCCCATTTACCTTGAGTTACAGCCCAGGTTCAAGTGCAGCTGCTCCCAAGCGACCCCCAAATTCTGGGTGTCCCAGAACAAAGAGAGTCAACGCAGCAGCTGGGCAGAGTAGTTAAAAAACTTGCTTGATTTGTTCATTTTTGATGAAAGATTTGTTTAACAGCTTTGCAAAACTCAGTCAAAACAGCTTCTAGCGAGTGCAGATCGGGAATGGACCTCAAGCAGTGCCAGCTCAGCTCTTTGTTAGGTGAAGGCAAACAGAAACAATCACACAGTTCTCTGTTTCAGGAGGTAAATCATTCAGCCTTGCTGGATGAAGCTTTGTTGCAAATCCAAGGATGTCAAAAATCGTGCTCTGCTCCTTCCCCCCCGCCCGTGCATGCAGGTCCACAGAGCTGGCTCCAGGGTGGAGGGTCCCTCCTGTGGGGAACATGCCCCCATCCTGAGCTGTGTCCAAAGCCTTTCCAGCCTTGTGTTTTCCCAGGTTGGAGGCTGAGTGGGCAGCAATGGCTTGGATCAGTGTGGCAGCACCACCAGCCCAGTCAGGGATTGCCCTCCTGGGGCTGAGCAAGGCAGGGCAAACGAGTTCCTCCTCATTAGTTCTTGCACTGGGAAGTTGCACCACGAT
>NW_020955847.1:4352-7305 GCF_003031625.1 Empidonax traillii
CTGCTGATTCAGGCAGGAGCCCAGGCCCAGGATTTTGGGTTCCTCCCTGGTTCTCCTGGTCCTCCTGTGCAGTGAAACCCAGTGGAGTCATTCCCCCTTTTCTGGGAGATTTTTTTAGGGATCCAAGGTACCTCCTGCTGTGCAAAAATCCTGCTTGGATTAGAGAACACTCAGGAAACAGCAGAAATCACATCAGAATTAATCTTTTAATGGAATTCAAGACTCTCAGAGGCAGGAATAGAGAGAAATGAGTGGGTTTGCAGACTGGGAGAACCCTGCTTGCCAAAAAAGCCTTGTGCTCACTGCAGAGCAGTGGGAAGGCACCTGCAAGGTGGGGAAAGAACCACTCAAGGCATCCAAGCTCATCTTTCAGGTGTGTGGTCTAGAAACCCCCTTTTCAACCCCAAAAACCTCCACACTTCAGTATAACACACCAGGATTTGGACTCTTGGTGCCCCTCAGAGCGCAGTTTACACGAGGAGCAACCAAGGGAGCCAAGATGCTCTCAGTGCCCGGGTACCTCAGCCACCTTCACTGGTGGATCCACCCCCAGAGGTGCTCCCCAGCTTCAGGAAAGGCTGGATGGCCAATTAAATTTCCAGAGTCCCCGTGAGATGGGTGTAAATCGGGAACTGTGGAGCCATGAAGGTGTGAAATGAGGTCAGAAGGAGCCCTGGAGCTCCCTGCCATGCCCCAAACCCAGCCCTGCTTCCCTGCCAGGCTCCAAGTGGGCTCTCACTGGCAGGACAGTGCTCCCCCTGGCACGGTGCCACCGTCAGACTTTCTGCTGGGATCAGCCATCCAGCAGCTCATTACCTCCAAATCATTCCATTATCTCTCCCTAATCCAATTAGTCACGTCAGCACAGAGCAATCCATTCCACTTCCTCCACTTGGACACTTAAGGAGGCGGCTCCCAGTCCATTTACTGCCGTCCAGAGCATGGACTGGGGGGTGACAGGAGCCTGCTCAGGTCCAGGCAGGCAGACAGGGAGTTGTTGGTGCCATGGCATGGTTAGAGGGGCAGCTGCAACGTGCAAGGACCTCGAAAACTCGGGTGATTTTGTGGTCATTTCCCTGCTTGCTCCGTTTCCAGGGATCTTTCTCCTTCAGCTTTGGGGTTAAGAGGAGAAACACTGTGGTTTTGTCTGGATTAACAGGCAGCTCATGGTGTCAGCAGCACGTGTGTCCAGGTTCCTGTGAGAGGGGATCAACACCCAAAGGGAATCAGCCCAGTGTGAGTGGATCTTTGTGTTCCTGTGTCCATCAGGACCAGGCTGGAAGGACAACCCAGGGTTTTCTCCACCCTCTTGGCCCAGCTGTGCCAGCAGGGAGGTGCCATGGCCCGGGGGGTGATGCAGGGGGTGCCCCAGGCTGTGGTGCTGCTGCAGAGCATCTGCTCCTGGGAGCTGGATGGGCCCCATCTCAGCCATCACACAGGCAATTCCCAAAGCCTTTTCCAGGGATGTCACACCCAAAACAATCCCCAAACACTGGAGAGTGAAAAAGAAGCAGCTCAAGGTACTCATCCCTTACTGAGTTTTACATTTTTTAACACGACATGCCCCTTCCCAGCCCCCCTGGGATCCTGGGTAAGACCCAAATGCCCCCACCCCAACTTTGCTGGTGTTTTCACCCAGATGCTTCTCATTTCTCTGCCTTGTTGCAGGGTCTCTGCAGTCCTTCTCTGACCCTCTCCCTCCCCAGCAGCTCAAAGTTAAGATCCTTCAGGGAAATGGAAGTGAGCAGCTCCAGCCTGAGCAAGGAGCTGCTGGAAAACCTCCAAGCACAACTGGGATGCTGCGAGTGCTGAAAATTTACATGGATTCAGAGGGCAGCTGGAAAAAAAAAAAATCTCGAAAGAAAACGCATTTAGAGTCACCTTTAACTTTAAGAAACCTTAAAGAAACAACTGGACGTGGCTCTCAGTAGTCTGGTTTAATCGACAAGGTGGTGTTTGGTCACAGGTTGGATTAGATAACCTTGGAGGTCTTTTCCAGTCTTACTGACTGTGTGATTTTATGGTTCCAGCTCCCCAAATCCCCGAGGCACAAACCAGCGAGGAAATGAATCTGGGCAACCATCTCCCTCTTCTCCCTGGTCACCCCAAAACACGCACCCCCCTCCTCCTGTGGCAGGACATCCCTCGAGCCGACCCCGCGTCGCTTTTGTTGTGCTCTGGAAGGGCGAAAATTAAACCCAGCGGAGAGTTTGTGAGGAGCCAGGGCTGCTCTCCACGGCCCCCGGGCTGGTGCATAATGAGCTCTCGGCTTATTGTTGCTAAGTGGAAAGGCACAATTAAAGCCCATTAGCTGCCGTGACATCACCAGTTGGGAGGAAACGCTCTGTGCTGGGCAGAAAAGGGGGCAGGACAACCCTGCAGATCCAGCCCTGGAGTTACAGCCCTGAATTTCCAGCCCTTCTGGTACCTGACACGGAGATGATGAGGCCTGGGAGGAGGTTTCTGTTTAAGGGGGTCGGTGACAGCCCCTTTCCAACCCCAAACCCACTCATTTTCATTGAGTGCTGGAAGTGTGCCAGAATTCACCATAAATCATCAGAAGATAGAAAGCTGTTAGAGTGTCTACAGGAGGGTCACAAAGATGGGGAAGAGTCTGGAGGGGGCATAAAAGGAGCAGCTGAGGGCACTTGGTGTGTTCAGCTGGAGCAGAGGAGACTGAGGGGAGAGCTCAGTGCAGTTCCAAGTGCCTGGGCAGGGGCAGAGGAGGGGCAGGACTGAGCTCTGCTCTGGGGGGAGCAGGGACAGCCCCCAGGGAATGGCTGGAGCTGTGTCAGGGCAGGCTCAGGGTGGATCTCAGGGCAAGGTTCTTCCCCCCCAGGCTGGTTGGGCACTGAACAGGCTCCCCAGGGCAGTGGGCACAGCCCCAAGGCTGCCAGAGCTGCAGGAGGCTTTGGCTGATCCTCTGGGGCACAGGGGGTGACTCTTGGGGCTG
>NW_020955847.1:8554-18898 GCF_003031625.1 Empidonax traillii
TTTGCAACTGTGAAATTCTTTTTCTTCTTTCTTTCTTCCTTCCTTCCTTCCCCCTGTTTTTTTGATCCTCCCTTTGCCGAGTGGAACCCCCTCACGAGCATCTCTGGCTCCTGCCTCTGGGGGAACAGCACAGGCAGGAGATTATCCCAGCAGCTGGAAGGATTTTCTTCCCCACCACGGAAAAATGATCCAAGTTTTGCAATGCAGCAAAGCCCGGGGCAGCCAGCCAAGACCCACAGAAATCAAAGGGAGTTTCCCCTCCTTTCCACAGATTTCACCCCAAGAAAAGTTGCTTCCCTGCTGTGGGTGCAAATGCCCAGAGCCCTAATGTTTTTTTTTACCTCAGTCTCATGGGAGATTTGCAGCTTCTCTCAGGCTGAAAATAGGCTCTTCCCACACCTCTGGGTTCAGAGAGGTGCTCTGTGCTCCCTTTTTTTTTTGCAGCAAGAGACCAGTTGGTCTCCCAGAGCTTCTCCTGGCATGAGTAAAATTGATGCTCTCAACACAGGGCTGGAGATCTGAGCCTGCCAACTCCTGTTCTCAAATCTAGTTAACCACGTTGTCCTGTTTAAATAATTAATGACGTTCTCAGCTGCTGGAGAGGGGCCTCAGAAACCCTGGGCAGGGAGCTTAGTGTGCATTCTGGGATGGAGCAGTGGAAACCAGCAGAGAATACCCAGGTGGGAATAAGGTTGGCCTGGTCTCAAGAAAAAAGAAAAAAAAAAAAAAGAGTAGAGGGTACTTGGTAAATATTTTCCATCCTCTCCCACCAGTGGGGTTTGGTGCTGCTGCTGCACCAGCAGTGAGAGATGCCACAAGATGGGCAGGGTGGAGGAAAATCGGACACCCAGAGCCCATCAGCTCCTGGCTGTGAAATGCCAATTGAACAATTCCTGAGGCCCCATCCACGGTGGAATTCACATTCACGAAGCCACGTGGGTCTCAGGCAGGAAAATGTTATAAATCCCCTTGTCTGTGTAGGACTCTTCTCACAGAGGGCCTTGCACGACACAGGGCAGTGGAGGGGGGATTTAACCCAAAATCTGCCCCACTGCAAAGGGATCACTGTAATCCACGAGGATTCATGGGAAAGGAATTCAGGGGCTCTGGCACAAATGAGTCTCTGTGGGGCAGTGGAGACCATTCATCTTGAAAAGTTGAAGAAACTCGAGGAGATTCCTTAAAACCCCGATTCTTCCCATCTGCATGGGGCCCAGAATTAGAAAACCACACTTCTTGGAAAGCTGAAAGGAAGGGCAGCTTCCCCCAGGGAGGGACTCCTGTTGCATGTGGAGTGAAATCAGAAGGAAATGGAATTATCTGAGAGGAAAACAGCAGGAAAGCAAAGTCCCTGAATAAGTGTGTGGGAATGGCAGGATGGAGCATCTCCAGCCTTGGGCAGCCTTGGATTCTCCAGAGCTGGGAAAGGAATGGTGCAGGGAGCCCAGAGATCACAGGATCCCAGGATATGCTGAGCTGGGAGGGACCCCCAAGGATCACCCAGTCCAACCCTCAGCCCTGCACAGGCCCAGCCCCAAGAGTCACCCCCTGTGCCCCAGAGGATCAGCCAAAGCCTCCTGCAGCTCTGGCAGCCTTGGGGCTGTGCCCACTGCCCTGGGGAGCCTGTTCAGTGCCCAACCACCCCCTAACAGGGCACCTGGAGGGAAAGGAGCAAAGGAAAGGCAGGAAAGGGTTTACCTCTCATTTACTGACTTGGGAGAGAGCCTTGAATCCCCCCAGGGCCTTGATGGTCTCACATCTTCTGAGCTGGGGCCACTGATGGGACACACATGGATGTCCTGCAGCACCCCATGTGTCACCTCCCCAGGTGCTCAGCCACCTTCCTACCCAGAGCCTGACACCTTGGTGGAGTTCTATCCATGAACCTCTGGTTTCTTTGGCTGGTTTTTTTCAATTTTGGACCAGAATAATCAGAGAGGAGCCGTGGAAACTGCTGGAGCTGCTGCTGCCTGGCACGGCCCCAATGGCTCATGTCTGCACGGGGGTGTGATGAGAAGCCACATGGGTTAGGAGTCCTTTGGGGATATTCTTGGAGGTGGTTTGGTCCCATTCCCCACTGACAGACATTCCTGGATTCCCTGGATTCAACAGGCTGGTTGGTTCTGGAGAGGTAAGACCAGGGCAGGATGAACAACTTTGGGGCTTGGAGCAAAGTGGGGTGAGAAAACACGGACTGAAAAGACACCACTGGAGCTGGACATGCTCTAAATAAAACAATCATGTCCAAATAACTCCTAGGGCACCAAAATCCCAGTGCTCCCCATGACTCTTGCAGCCCCATTTACTGTCCTGGGTGTCCTACAACCTCCTGAGAACCTTGATCTTCAAGCAGTGCCAATACCCAGAGAGCACCAGGCTGCTCAGATTCAAGGCAAGTTTTACATTTAAGTCCTGTTTTTGACAGAGTTATAAAGAGTTAATGACTAAAAGATGTCCTGACCACACTACACATGTGTCTGTGTTGGCCACGCTTTACGTGCTCATCTGAGAACGACATCAGAGACGCTTTACGGGGAGATTGTGCCCTGTTGGATTCTATCAGAAACACTAACAAACAATTACCCCTGTTTATTAACACTCTGTAAATTTATTAACACCATGTAAAATATCTATAAATGGAACCTCAATATAGAGGCTGGCCCAGAGCAGCCACCTAAATAAAAGGGCTTTCAGAGTCCCCGTGGCTCCCGCAGTGGTGTTTGCGAGGCTGTGGCAGGGGGCCAGATGTTTGGCAGGGCAGCTCTGGGTTTTCTCTGACATGCAGCACAAGGCTTGATGAATGCTGCTCTCTTTCCAGATTTCAAAAATAGTTTGGTTTGCAGGAGAGGGTTTTGGAAAACCCAGGTTGCACAATAAAGCAGCAGAGGAGCCTTCGCTGCTCTGCTCGAACCCCCCCGTGGGTGGGTTTGAATGCACTCGCTGTCTCCCACTCCTGAGCTCAGGGCTTTTCCCTCTCACAGGACAAGCTCTCCCTGGAGCAGGAGCAGGAGCAGGAGCCCAGCCTGAGCTGAGGATTTAGCTCGGGGTCGATTACCAGGAGCAAAGAGAGCCGTGAGAGCTTTGTAAGCCGAGCCCAATTTACGCAACCGCCGAGTTGCACGTCAGGCTCCATCTCTTGCAGCTGGCATTTCCTTAACAGTCAAGCTTGAGCCTGCAAAAGGTCTGAGCCCTGTGGCCTGGGAGATTTCTGGGAGCTGTGGGAATGCTCAGAATATTTCAGCTCCCCTCACTTCCCTGGCAATCCCGCTCAGGAGCCCTCCTGCGAGTGCAAACACACCGTGCTTGGTGGGGCTTCACAGGGAGCCTGAGCTTCTCTTCCCAAACCCCTGGGATTTTATCACGTTATTCCTCTGGAAAACAGGAAAGAGAGGCTGATCCCAGGAGGAGAGGCACCACCTTGCTGGCAAATCACGTGCCAGATTCTCCAGTTCAAATATCCACCACCTTTTTGTCTTCCTTAGTTCAGTTCTGTCTGTCTCCTGATGGTTCAGACTCACTAATCCCATGGATTCCGTGGTGGGTTATCTTGAAAATCTCCAGGTGATTGATGTGATCACGCTGTGGACAGAAAAACCCCCAGTGATTATCCGAAGGCCCAGCATTTTTGTGTTTCAGTACGAAGCAGAGAATTACTTCTATTTATAGAGAAAACAGCTCACCATTCCTAAATAGTGTTTTGCAAATTTACATTCCCATGGAGTCTCCTTCCCTGCCAGCATTTCACATGTACACAGCCCTATAATTTAGAAACCCAGTGACCCTACACATTTTATTTTGCTTTGCCATCATGTTGCCCTCTTGTTCCAAGAGCAGGAATTTCCTGCCAGCGCCTGCAGAGCTGAGCCAGGAACGAGCACAGAAACCGCCTTTCCAGACACATTTCTTTCTTTTTTTTTTTCTTTTTTTCCATTTTCTTTTTCTCAGCCATTTCCAGCAGCCCTTCCTCTCCCAGCAGCCACATTAACAATTAATAAGAGAGCAGCAGCGAGGAGAAAAATTGACAATAAATTTGCTTTAATTGGACAGGAACGTTGCCAGGGATCCTCCTGCCTATTTTCTATCCCTTCTCAGTGAGGCTCCCCCCTAGTCTGAGGGCAGCCCTTTGTCCCTCGAGATTGGAAGGTGACTCCATCAAGGCTTTTGGTGTCATCTACACCTTGGATCAAGGCTGAACCAACGTGGAGCACAGAGCTGAAGCACACAGAAGGGTTTTATTACCGTGGCATTGAAAAAAAAAAAGAAAAAAAAAAAAAAAAAAGCATCTGGAAACCTTGAAACCAACCCAGGTTGTGCTGCAGTTACTGCAGCAGGAAGTGGCACCAGGTGGGAATGGGCAGATGGTCCATCATCCTGACAGCTTTGGCCTGGAAATAAAGCCCTGATTGATGCTCAAGGCTTCTTGAGTGAGGCAGAGCATCCTGGCTCCCTGCTGGACTCAGCAAAGATGCGGCACCAGGCAGAGCCTCGGGATGTGGCTTTGAGCCCTCACCTGTGGTGGGACCCTTGGCACCACTGGTGTGGTGTGGGCAGCCTTGTTGCAGAAGGGCTGGAGTCAAATGTGCCAGAGAAATTAATCCCAGCACCACAGAAAAGCACCAATCCCATCTCATTTCATCAGTGAGTGTTTTCACAGAATTGTAGCATGGTTTGGGTGGGAAGGGGCCCTAAAGATCATCCAGTTCCACCCCCTGCCACAGGCAGGGACAGCAGGGACACCTTCCACTAGCCCAGGTTGCTCAGAGATCCATCCAACCCGGCCTTAAACACTTCCAGGAGCAGCCACAGCTTCTCTGGGCAACCTGGGCCAGGGCCTGCCCACCCTCACAGTTAACAATTCCTACCCAATATCCCATCTAACCCTGCCCTCTGGCAGTGGGAAACCATTCCCTGTGTCCTGTCACTCCAGATCCTTGTAAATAATCTCTGGGACACAAATCTGCAACACCTCCAAACATCCTCACTGCTGATGTCTGGGATTGCCCTGTTGGATCTGGCCCTTCTTTCTTCCCTCACTTTCAAGGTCCCGTCCTGTGAAGTGGGAGCAATTAGGAGTAATTAGAGGAGGATGAGGGTTGTGGTCACCAAGACCCTCATGAACACGTGCTTTGGGTGGGGAGGCAGCTGAGCAGCTTCGAGAAAATAACTCCACCCCTCTCCTCCCCGAATCATTTTCACATGCTTCAAGTGTCAGTTTATGGGCATCAAACAGGCAGAATAATTATGCCCTGGGCACCTTGAAAAGGAGGAATTCAGCACCGGGCAACTCCATGAGCAAGGTGTTGATGCCAGGCGAGTTGTTTGGATCAGGCTTCATCAACCTCCATTTTACAGCCTCCTGTCACAAAATGACCTTTTCCTTCAATAGAACAGACAAAAGGAGAGCAAGAAATACTTCCCCAGTGTAAGAGAAAAAAAAAAAAAGAAGGAAAACAAGAAACATTTCTTGGAAATCTCTTGTTTTCCTGATACCCATAATTGCCCACTGCAGAACTGCTGGGTTTTTTTCTTTCTAGTCAGGCGTTTTCCCTGGGTTATAAATACATTATAAAAGCACCAGATCATAAAGTTTACAAGTTCTGTGAGGGCTGACCCACTCTATAATTACCCTGGTTTTGCTCTCAGCCATTGCTGTCTTCAACTGTTACTCTGAAGGATCTGATGGGCAGCAGGACCAGCCAGGAAAATCAAAATAAAAGCAAGAAAAAGGAGGTATCCTGGTATGTGGTGGCTCAATTCCACATAAACACTGCTGGGATCAGGCAGGAGAGCTGGAATGCTGTGGGACTTGGGGTCAGAGTGAAAATCCCCTGGTTTTCACATTCATACACCCCAAACCACAGAAGTGCAAGTTTCCCAACTTCAGCTCGAAACCTCAGAGATTCTGTAGCCCCAAAAAAATGGGACAACTGACAGATAGGAACCCCAAGCAGGAGCCTCTGTGGAAAGACTGGGCAGAAAAGAAAGAAGCTGAAATATTTCCAAAGAGAGAACCACGTAAAAGCTTCTCTGCTGAAGACAAGGATGGCATTTGCCGTTACCCTGAGCAACTGTGCCACTCAGCACTCTCTCCTTTATCACAGCTGCTTTAGTGCTGTTGAGCCAGGGTCAGAAGGAGGTCAGAAATTCACAGATTTGCTTTCCAGACAAGGCTGTTGTCCCAGTGTGACAGAGACGTGTCTTTGTGCAGACAGAGGCATCATTAGAGGGAGAATTTGCAGTTCCCTCCTCAGTTTTCCATCACAGAATCACAGGATGGGTCAGGTTGGGAAGGATCACAGTGGCCCATCTGGTCCCACCTCCTGCTCCAGCAGGGCCATCCCAGAGCACCTGGCACAGGGGTGTGTCCAGAGGGGTCTGGAATATCCCCAGGGAGGAGACACCACCCCCTCTCTGGTCTCTGAACAGACCCTCGCCCTCTGGCTAATAATTCATAAAATTCCATAATTTATTAAATAAATCGAATCCCACCTCCTAATGAAAATCCCATTTGAAATTTGAGGCAGAAGAGCTGCGTTTTGGTAAAGTTAGAAGAGGCAGAGGTTTCCAATCAGGATCTCTGAACAGTTCTAGCCACGAGGGTGCCACCAGCCCTATCCCGAATAAATTGTCCCAGGCTGGGTGCAAGTTTAATTCAGTCTATAATAGGCTACATCTATAGGAATCCGATGTTTCACGGAGGCATCAGAGATCTCCCCAGCGCTATTAAACAGCGAAACAGCCAAGAAATCAAAGTCGAGCCCAGCCCGTCGGAGCCTGACGCAGCATCCATTAAAACAAAGAATAACTCTTAATTAAGGACGGTGGATGGAGAAGCTGATTCTGCAGCTCAACCCAGCAATGAACCCAGGAAGGGCTTAATTTTATGGGTGGGTTTAAACGCTGCGACTTCAGCGGGCCATTAGCACACGTTAAAGTGTCCCTGCAGCAGATAAATGGTCGAAAGCCCAGGCTTGAGCCCTCGGCTAAACGGCTGCCTTGGAATGATGGTTGCGGGAGAAAGAGGAATGTTGGGCTTGCAAAACAGCAGGATCCTTCTGATGTCTCTGTGTCCTCCAAAGGCACCCCGCGGTGGAGAGGTTCTATTAGGTTTGACATATTAGGGCTGTTACGGGGCTGAAGAAGCTCGGGTTTGGTCTTAATGAGGCCTTTTAAATGAAAAACAAACGCTTAGTTTCGGGTTTTGTGCCACCGAACGGGCTCGGAGGTTGGAAAGAGACCCGTGAATCTTAATTTTAGAGCTGCGGAGCAGGATTTCATCCTTCCCAGCCGGAGTTTTAGAGCTCTCCAGTGTAAGGAAAACGCCGCTATTTTTATTTACGCTTTAAAATAATAGCGAGGCTTTGGGGAATGGGGCCATTTTTCAACAGCACAGCATTGGCAACTCCTTGCAAATGTGCCGCTTCCCCAAATCATCTTTGCAGCTCAAAAAGCCTGAGCCCTTTGATCCACGTTGGAAGAAGTTCCTCCCCCGAAATTTGGGGTTCACACCTCTAAGTGCTTTATAGAGGCTTTATCCATTATTTTTTGTTTTCCTGTTGACAGACCATTCACGTTTTAGGGATGAGAAGCACTAAGAGGACAACGATCCAGGGAGCTGATCGGGAAGATGGACATCTTGTGGTCCTGCCCTCCTTCCCCTGCTGAGCTGCTGGTGTGTTTTGAGCAGAACAAAGCCCAGGGCTGAGTGAAGGGCTGAGATTTGGGAAGGACCTCGATGAGGAGGAGCAGGAAGGGGGACACCAGGTTAGGTTCCTCTTTTATCCCCACTCCAATGACTTTGTGTTTCCTGCTGCCTCAAAACCCACCTTTGGAGATACTGAGGTGGATTCCTCAGGAGGGAAATGTAGGAAATGCTCAAATATTTAAGTCACCTGAAACCAGAAGAGGCTCCACTTTGGCTTTCCCAATCTCAAAAAAAAAAAAAATTTTCAAAAGAAAAGAGATTAAATAAATATCGTGTAACCCATTAATATCTAAGTTACAGCCCTGCTGCTTCTTAGCTGAGCAACAAACACCTCATTCTCTTCACCATATGGAGTCACAGAAACAAAGACACTGATTTATATTGTTCCAAATTGGATTTAGGACTCGTTTCTGCTGGGACTTTAGGGAATATTCTCTTGACTGTACATGGATTTTCATCCAGGGGGAAATAACCTGCTCTCTAGTAAATACCCAAACGAATGGGAATCCTGCCAGGAGATTTAAGATGTTATAGGGCTACTTTTTTTTTTTTTTTTTTTTTTTTTTTTTTTTTTTTTTTTTTTTTTTTTTTTTTTTTTTTTTTTTTTTTTTTTTGACTAATTTTATTTTTTTTTTTAACTTGTAAATAGAGCCATCTTAAAGTGCTCTTCAAGCTGCTTTACAACAATTAAGAGGGAGGTTTTTAAGAGCCCACAGTTGCAGGATGTCAGCCTTGGCACTTTCAGTGAAATTAATAAGTCTCCCAATTGCAGACGTCTTCCTGCTCGGAAAGCAAGTGAGGGCCACTCATCATCCTGAAAGCCATTACCAGAGCCAGTGAAGAGCCTTCCCATCCCTGCACAGAGCAGGAATCTCAGTCCAACAGTCAAACTTTGCCTTGCAGAGTGGAATGGAAGGAGAATTTGGAGGTGCCCTCCCAATTAACTCTAAACACGGTGATTAATGAGTCATACAGGTCAAGGTTCCTCTTCAGGCTGCAATCCCCCTTCTGTCTTCCTAAAGGTTCACAGCAGGGAAAGGGGGTTAGGGGCTCACAGGGCTCAAAAGCTGGCCCTGTGAAATGGCCTAAAATCTGGGTTTTGGTAAGTCTTTCCCAGGGAGGAAAATGGGATTTCCCCAAATTCAGGAAGGGTTTGATTTTTTTAATCCTGTCTAAAGTGGCTTCTTGTTACTCTCCTGGATCAGCAGTAAACAGATTCATGACTCAGATGACATCATTGCCCAGCATATAGGATCTGCTGGAGGTTAAATAATTATTAAATACAGAATTCCAACACCATGGCTTTGACAGTGGCACTTCAGGAGCGAAGATGTTTTGTCCCAGTGCTGTTCATACCACATAGTAAAACATTACCACAATATTTTTGGCACTATTGCCTCTTCCAAAAAGGTAAATGCATAAGAAAATCTACATTTCTGATACACATCTCGTGTTTGGGCAGGGTGATCACAGCATGATTATTACAAAGGAGCACAAGTGTTAGGAAGGTGTGTTTTGTCTCCTGGAACGCTTCAGCCTAAATTAAAATCATGGAATGCCTGGTTGGGTTGGTTTGGGTCGGAAGGGACCTTAAAGATCATCCAGTCCCACCCCTGCCATGGGCAGGGACACCTTCCACCAGCCCAGGTTGCTCCAACCTGGCCTTGGATCCCCAAAATTCCAGGGATCCAGGGGCAGCCACAGCTTCTCTGGGCAACCTGTGCCAGGGCCTCCCCATCCTCCCAGGGAAGAATTAGATTAGAATTAGGATAAAATGCCAGAATGCTCAAGCTCCTGGTTGTGTGAGATTTGCTCACCCAGGGAAAGCTGGGAAAGCTTTGGAGAAAAAAGAACTTATTTTCATTCTGCACAGCTGGGAAAATATTTCCATTCAGCAGTGCCAGTGTAAGTGTGGTATTTCCTCTGGGAAATGATGCCTTCCACCATTTCAGGGGCTCTGCACATAACTCCAGCCTGGGATTACCAGTGGGAAGTGAATGCCAGCAGGTGAAAAGGCAAAGATTGCAGGTGAAATGCTGGTTCCATGATCTCCACCCAGGGATTGTCCAATAGCCACGACCCGTGGCCTAAGATTGCAGGGTTTCCATGGAAAAATAATCAAGCTTTCTTAATGTGTGGATTATGTGTTCCCATGTCCCAGCTGGAGGAAGCACAGAGCTGCCCCCAGGGGCACGTGGGGCACAGGAGTGGCTGTGGTTGGGGAATTCCAGCCCAGCTGGCACCTGCACTGCGAGGATTTACCATGGGCAGAGCTGCCCACGGGGGGCTGGGGCAGCTTCACGTCAGAGATCCCGCTGTGTGGGGAAATTCCAGCCTCAGTCCCGTGTGGATGGGTGTGGTGGGAAGCTCTGTCCTCAATCCCACACGGCTGGGTGTTGTGGTAAATTCCATCCTCGTGGTGGGAGGGGGGGGGGGGGTCATGGGAAGTTTCATCCATCCTCAATCCCAGATGGATGGATGTCCTGGTAAATTCCATCCCTGATTCCAATGACAGGTTGTCATGGGAAGTCCCATCCTTTTCCATCCTCAGTCCCACATGGCTGGGTGTGGTGGTTTCACCCCATCCAGCCCCCAAAGCCCCCTCACAAACCCTCACTCGCCACCCCCACCTGCAGGAT
>NW_020955847.1:19987-21194 GCF_003031625.1 Empidonax traillii
TCAATCCCAGATGGATGGATGTCCTGGTAAATTCCATCCCTGATTCCAATGACAGGTTGTCATGGGAAGTCCCATCCTTTTCCATCCTCAGTCCCACATGGCTGGGTGTGGTGGTTTCACCCCATCCAGCCCCCAAAGCCCCCTCACAAACCCTCACTCGCCACCCCCACCTGCAGGATCAGAGAGAGGATTGGAAGGGTAAAGGGGGGAAAAGTTGTGGGTTGGAACAAAGACACCTTAATAGGGAAAGCAAAAGCCACTCACACAGGCAAAGCAAAAGAAGGAATTCATTTCCTGCTTCCCCTGGTTGGGCAGGTGCTCAGCTCCTCCAGGAGAGCAGGGTCCCATCACTCACCAACAGTGACTTGGGAAGACAAAAAGACCATCACTCCCCCTGTTCCCTCTTCCTCCACCCTCTTTATACCCTGAGAATGTGGAGTCTGAACTGGTGGGAGGATGTGAGGTCTGGACTGATGTTTCAGAAATGACTGATAAAGTCAGTGTTGGCATCTCAAAATTGAACACTCTGTGGTATAACTTAGAGTGTTCCCTGAAATCCGTGTTTTCCCACCTAACCTTGGTGTGTGGACGTGTGAGCACAGATGAGATGCCACTGGGATGTTCTGCAGTTGTCACTGGTGACTGGAGAGGGGTGTGAAGCTGAAAACTTTAATCAAAGGAGCCTTGGGAAATTTCCCCATCTGTGGTGTGACATTAAAAACAGAGGATCCCTGGGCTGGAGCTGGGCAGGGCTGGTGAACGTGCAGGAGAGGAAAGAGAGCTGGGTTTGGGTGGTTGGGCACTGAACAGGCTCCCCAGGGCAGTGGGCACAGCCCCAAGGCTGCCAGAGCTGCAGGAGGCTTTGGACAACGCTCTGAGGGACAGGGTGGGATTGTCGGGGTGTCTGTGCAGGGCCAGGAGTTGGACTGGATGATCCTGGTGGGTCCCTTCCAACTCAGGATATTCCATGATTTTATGACTGTAATTTTGCTCTGCTCCCACAGCCGTGCCTGCAGCAGCTCTGGGGGCCTGAGTGGTGCTTCTCATGCCCTGAGTCTTGGAGTGTCTTTGTGAGTGTCACTGCAGGCCAAGCCCGAGGAAACCCTGGGGAGGTGCAGCAGAAATGAGAAAAGACACGAGCAAAGTCCCTGCACCTGCCTGGCCAGGGACTGCTGGACCTGCAGATGGGGGAGAAGGATTTCACAGC
>NW_020955847.1:22334-34519 GCF_003031625.1 Empidonax traillii
GCAGCTCTGGCAGCCTTGGGGCTGTGCCCACTGCCCTGGGGAGCCTGTTCAGTGCCCAACCAGCCTGGGGGGGAAGAACCTTGCCCTGAGATCCACCCTGAGCCTGCCCTGACACAGCTCCAGCCATTCCCTGGGGGCTGTCCCTGCTCCCCCCAGAGCAGAGCTCAGTCCTGCCCCTCCTCTGCCCCTCAGCTCTCCCCTGAAGGAGCTCTCTGGGTTCACCCCTGTGACCAGTTTGTTGCTCTCAGAGCAGCCTGTGCCTCCCACAGGGCCTCTCTCTCCCTGGGATAGAGGAACAGGGTTGTCCTCACTGCACCCATCCACAAATCCCCAGGACAGCCCAGGTGTACTGGGCACTGCTGGGCACATCCTTCCACCTGCAACCAGGGGTGTTGCACACTGGGATTTGCTCAACATCTGCCAGGGCAGGGGAGAAAACCTTCCTGATGGCTCCATTAATGTTTCAATCGTGTTACAGGTTTCTATTTAATAAGTGCTTTTGATTATTTGCCCTGTTTGCTGCTGATTAGATCTTATCCCTGACTAAAGTTCAATAAACCTTTGTAAGGTTCCATGTAGCCCATAAAAACAGCAAAGGGCTGTTTCTGAAAGCCTTGGCACAGCCCTGGGAGCACATCAAGCTTGTGTTGTGCAAGAAACCAAACACACACTGATGAAATCCTGTTGCAGCCCAGAACAAAATCATATTTCAGCCTCGGTGTTGAGCAGGAGCGTGAGGCAACCCTGCCCTGGTGACTCCCATCCCACCTGCTTTCAGGAGTGCCTTCCCTCCCTGTGTGCAGCATTCCAATATCTCTGTAGAATCCCCTGCTCTGGAGCCAGGCTGGGAGAGCTGGGGGGGTTCCCCTGGAGAAGAGAAGGATCCAGGGACACCTGAGAGCCCCTTGCAGGGCCTAAAGGGGCTCCAGGAGAGCTGGAGAGGGACTGGGGACAAGGGATGGAGGGGCAGGACACAGGGAATGGCTTCCCACTGCCAGAGGGCAGGGACAGATGGGAGACTGGGGAGAAATAACTCCCTCTGAGGGTGGGCAGGCCCTGGCACAGGTTGCCCAGAGAAGCTGTGGCTGCCCCTGGATCCCTGGAAGTGTCCCAGGCCAGGTTGGAGCACCCTGGGCTGGTGGAAGTTGTCCCTGCCCATGGCAGGGGGTGAGATAAGATGTTTTTTAAGGTCCTTTCCAACCCAACCCACTCCCTGATTCCCTGATCTACTTTGAAAGGACCCTCAGTCCCGTAACAGCAGATGGAGGGAGGCTGAGCTGTTACTACATCCATTTCCTTAAAACAAACAGGGAATTTTTTGCTGCTCTCCTCACCCTCAGTCTGGAGAAGTCTCTGTAACACTTGTAGCGCCACCACAAATTTCCAGGGTAGACTGAGATCATAAAACAATCCACAATCAGTTCATCTTTGAATGGGTTTCAGACCACAAGAATTTTGAAATCTTCCTGCTCCGGTGGCTCAGGCAGCTATTGGGGTTCTTTTTTTTTTTTTTTTTTAATTACTATTTCTTTTTAAAAGCCTGTTCAAAATTCAAGGCATTTTAATGCCAATTTAAATAGGGACTCAAATATAAAATTCCAGCCAAAACATGCTGTGTCTCTGTATCCCCCAAAACAGGGTGGTTATTCCAAGTGAAAAGGCTCCGTGTTAAACAGGAGAGACTGGTGGGAATATTTTTTCCCTGTCCCAGACTAAACACTTGAATACAGTGAGATTTTTTTTCTTTTTCCTACATAAATTCCTGTTAAAGATTAACGTTAAGGGAAAAGATAATCTTCTAGTGCACCACAGGGTAAAACACAACCAGGCTTTAAACACTGTAAGGGTGTGTTGGAATCACTACTTTGGGGGGCAATATCTTAGCAAAAACGTTTCTGTGTTTTAGAGAGTTTTCCAGAGATATTGCAAAGTTTTATCAGGAATTTTTATCACATCAGGAAAAAATATAATAGAGTCATGTGGTCAGGGCTTAGGGTTGTTTTTGTTTGGTTTTTTTTTTTTTTCCCCCATTGATTTGTGTTCAGATAAAAACAATGGGAAAACAGTGGATGATGGAACAAGCTGGGGACGATGGAACAACTTGGAGAGAAGTGTCAGGTATGGAAGAGGGAACACTTGTAGCTCGGAGTGAAAAAAAAAAGAAACTTTTAAAAATCAAAAGAAATCTGATTGTTGTGGTTTTTTACCTGGTCCTTGGCGGTGTGTGGGCTGAATTACACCAAACCCAGCCCTGCAGGACCTGCAGCCTAAGCTGGGCTGAGGCTCCAGCAGCTCCAACACCTCCTGCCCTGGGCGGCCCAGGGGCTGTTTGTGATTTAGTCAGAGGAGCTCAAAAAGCCTCTGGTGGGCTGTCAGGGGCTGTGGGCAAATGCAGGTGCTTCTCACTCCCCGGGGCCCCTCCTGGAAACCTCTGGGGCTTTGTGTCACCTCCTCAGCCACAGAGACTGTTCCCACCGAGTCATCTCCGCCCTTTTGGAGCCTTTCTCCCCACATCTCCACCCCAAAGACGAAAATCAGCTTGATTTTTTGGCTGCTTCGTGGCCAGTGGGCTGCAAAAAGCAGGTGCTGCTCCAGCCCAAAGCTTCCCCACCGCTCAGGGACCGGGGAGGACTTTGCTGCTCGACTTCCATTTGCTGCTCGACTTCCATTTGCTGCTCCACTCCTGCCCCAGCCCCTTCTGCTTCACCCACCCTTGAGCTCGAAAGGTTGACTGATGCCAAGAAGCTGCTGCAAACACACAGTTGTGCCCCAGCCTTGGAGCTGGAAAGGCACCTGCAGGTGGTTTCTCCCCTCCAAGCCATGGCAGTTTTCCGGGGAGCTGCTGGACACCCCAGGAGACTTGAGGTTGTGATGCATTTTTGGGGTGTTGAGGGAGGTCTTGGTGTCCCAAGCCGAGGTTTTTGTTGCTTTTCCAGCGGTGGAACAGCTCGGAGCTCGCCCTGCCTGTCCCCAGGTGTCTCCATGAGCCAAGCGTCTCCCGGGGCAGGAAAGGGCATTTCACAACCCTTTCCCAAGAAAACAAAGCTTTCCCCGTTCCCTCTCCCCTCAGCTGCTCCTGGAGCTGTTTGCAGTGGGCTGGGATAAGTTGGGAAGCACTTCCAAGGGTCCTTGCTGGAATCCTGGAGCGGGAGGTGGAGCGAGGGGCAGTTGGATCCCACGGGGTCGGTGCTGGAGAAGACTCCTGGAAAGCTGGGCTGCCTGATTTCCCTGCTCTGGGGCTGTTCACGAAGGTACATCCTGACGATTCTTCTTGTTGTGGAGTTTTGGGGGCTGTGGGGAGTGGTTTTTTTACCAGCCAAACTCTTCTTTTTTTTTTTTTCTCTAATGATATCCCCCCCCCCCCCCCAATTAATAAACAAGGCGAGTGCAGGGCAGGGGGAGGTGCAGCAGACACAGCTTTCAGCTGATGTTCGTTTTGTCAACTAAAACCTTTCTCTTCCCTCAAAATAAGGGGGAAAAAAAAAGAAAAAAGAAAATTGTACATTTAAACTGTGTCACAGATACTGCTCAGGAGGGTCCAGGAGGAAGAAAACAATAATGTGACTCTTTTTAACAAGTTGATTCAGATTTTAACCTTGCAAAATTAGCTCCTCTCTAAACAAACAAACAAACAAACAAATAAGTAGAAAAGAGGGATGTTTCTAAATAATATAAACAAAAACGAAACCTCTCTGGTTCCTGTTCTGAGCATTAAAAACTACTTGACAGCTGATGGAGTCTTAAAAACTTCCAGTAATCTGTGGTGTTCTAGAATTCTCTTTAAATTTTATTTTTGCAGTTTTAAAATCTTAATATGATGTTCAGTTCCATATTCTACGGAGCATTTGATACAATTTGATACTGATTAAGTGCCCTTAAACAAAGTCCCCAAACATTTCAGTGCATGAAGACAATGAAGATAATCATAAATAGAACAGTGAACGGTGTTCAACAAACAGAAAGAAGGAAAACTCATCCTGTCTAATATCAGAATTTTATGTCCCTTGTAGTCTTCATATTTTAGTTCATAAATTCCTTTAACTTTGATTTAAAAAGTTGGATAAATGATTATTGTTTTCCAAGTCCTGAGTTCCCTCTCCTCACTGGTCCAGGACCATTTGGGCTGAAGGCAGAGAACTCTGACGAGATAATTAACACTGGATATTAATTCAAATGCAAACACTGCATGTAAAAAAAAGGGGAGTTATTTGTGTGTGAAGCACAAGGTTAATCAAGCCTTGAACTTTTATACTTTCTGATTTAGGACTATTCTAAGATGTGGCCTTAATGATTCATTAACACTTTTCTTTTTTTTTTATACATTTATTACCTAAAGCTCTTTAAAACTGCTGTTAAAATAGAATCCTAATGGAAGAGTTAAAACCTGATTTTTGGGAACTCCCTGCTTTATTTCACTCCAGTAACACCACAATCATTCAATATTTTGACTCTGTGGGGGTTGGGATTGTCACGGCCCAAATACTGATTTTGGTCACTTTAAATAAGGATTTTAGCTCAACAGCCATCACCAGGCAGGACCAGGCGTTCTTGAACGGTTAAAAATGATGTCAGCTCTAAAAGATCAGCTCACATGGCCTCAGATGTCCTGCTGTCCCCCAGGAGAGCAGGTCTGTCCTCCTGCAGGGTCCCTCTGGGGAATCCTCAGTGGCGTTTTCTGCAGTACCTGTTTCACTCACTTCTCTTCTGTGCCCAGCCTGGTACGAGACCTGAGATATGACAGGTTTAATTTACCTTTCTAAGGTAGTCAGAGTATTCTGCAGCCTCCTCTTTGGTCAAACCCTTGTCTGCTTGGCCCATCCTCTCTCTCCCTGTCACAGCAGCTGAGCTGTGTGTCCCCAGTGGGATCCAGCCCAGCAGGCATCCTGGCTTTTTCTTTCCTGGAAAAGGGTTACAAGGCCCAATTTGTAAAAATTTGCCCAAATTTTGGCTCATTCTGGCCTTGTAGTCCCTGAATTCCTTTTCCCCACCGGTCCCAGGCCATTTAGGCTGAAGGCAGAGGTACAAACTCGGAATATGCTCCATACACCGTGTCTGAAGTCAGATATGAACCTCCAGAACTTCCAACCTCAGTGATTCTGGGTTGATTTGCTCCCTTGGCTCATGTTTTCAGCTGGATTTGTCCCCTTGCTGTCCCTGCTGTGCCCTGTGCAGGGGAACAACATCCCTCTCTTGTTGTGCTGTGCTGGTTTGCTCAGGTTGGCTGGGTCACTTCATGGAGCTGCGTCAGGGCAGGCTCAGGGTGGATCTCAGGGCAAGGTTCTTCCCCCCCAGGCTGGTTGGGCACTGAACAGGCTCCCCAGGGCAGTGGGCACAGCCCCAAGGCTGCCAGAGCTGCAGGAGGCTTTGGCTGATCCTCTGGGGCACAGGGTGGGGTTGTTGGGGTGTCTGTGCAGGGCAGGAGTTGGATTGGGTGATCCTTGGGGGTTCCATCCAGCTCAGCATATTCCATGATCTCCTGCACCCTCACCCCATCCCAAACTTGTGTCAAGGGAAGAGATGCCAACAGCCTCTCTTGGCTCATCACATAACTAAAAATAGCTGTTGAAAAGGAATTTGCTTTCCCCACAGAGCCTTGTCCCAAGGTTTTCTCTTTTCATTGCTCTGTTATTAAATCAGAGCAACTTTTCAGCGCTCTTGGTCCTGATCTTTGCTTTCTGCTCATGTCTGGCTAAGTACAACCCCAGCTTGTCTCTTATGAAGTCAAATAATTGACATTTGTGGATTCCTCCTCTCTCTCCCCTCCAACCCTTCCTGCTCCCTGGGATTGCAGGGCCTGGCTGGACCCTCAGGCTCTGCCCAGGGTGCTGGGGAGATTAAACTGACATCACAATTCATTTGGTGGAGTTTATCTTTGCAGAGTTGTTTTCCTCCATTTCTTGGAGTGTGCAGTTCTACTTCTTTAAATACAAAAGTATTTGCCCTCAGGCCACCAGGGACTACTGAGGAATAAATACTAAGGAATAAGGGTTGCCTGAGTGTTGAGCTTCAATTTTTCCCGTTTCAATATAAACCAAAATTAGAACTTTTCATGAAATAATCTGTTATTTTCAATGACCATTTAATTCTTTTCTCAAAATGGTGATTTCAGAGGGATCAGACTTGAAGCACTTGATTCCCTATTTTTTAATTTTCATGTGGTATGAGTAGTCCTGGATATTAAAGTGTTGCACTGCCATGGGATGTAAGGAATTTTGAGCTGTTTCTCACTGAAACATTCCAGTCCTTCCAGGAAATATCAATAATAAATGTCATTTTTATTTCCATGACCAGGCCACCTTTCTCTGGTGAGATTGCAAACCTCTGACACGTCCCTGCAGCCACTGGTGAGATGGATAGAGATGATAGAGCTGGGAGATGAATTCTCTGAGCAGGAGAACAGACACAGGTTCTCACAGGGACCCAAAAATCCCCACCCCAGAGGGCTCTGCTTTCATCCAGCACCACTTGGGACTCCTGAGGGAGGGCACAGCAGCAGCAGCAGCAGCTCAGTGGGTTCATTAAACCTTTCTGCAGATCAGTTTTGCTGCTCCTACAAACCCCCAGCGCCTCCCCCTGCGCTTTGTGGAGCTCTCTCTGCATTCCTCTCATCCATCACAATTCCTACTGTTAGCACAGCTCAGGTGCTTCCCTCTAAATCCATTCTGAGGCAAACCAGACGAGCAGAAATTATTTATTAGTGAATTTTAAAACACCAGTTTCATGACTTTGCACATCTACAGGGCCTTGTGCTGAGCCAAACTGGCCACCCAAGGGACACACCAGCTCTACCCAGGGAACTGCAGGCTGATCTACTGCTGCTCTCCCATTAGTCACGTCGTGGAAGGGCTGTTCCCAATAAAAAACACTTCCTTGTGGTCCAGGTGTGGGTAGGACTTGTTGGGAGCCCTGGACTGGGAGGGGAAAATCAGCATTTTCGCTCTGGGCAAGCTGAATTTTTGCTGCTGCTGAACTGCTGGGGCCAGGATTGAGCAGCTTTGGCCTGGAGGAGACTGCTGAGGTGTCAATGCAAAGAAGAGCAATCAGACCAGCTTTGTCTCTCCTCTGCCAAGCTGGGGCAATTCTGGCTGATTGTATGAGTCTCATCTGATTGTAAGAAATCTTCCCCTGAGCAGGAAGAGCGCGGGGGAAAAGCGGGAACGAGAACAGCGGGATCCGCCATGTGAAAGGGTGATACACCACACAGGAATTAAAAACCCTGCTTTAGTGTGAGTTTGACCTCCTTCTCAGATCAGAGAAGCCACGGGTGTTGCAGGAGTGGGCAGGACCCTTCCTCACACTCTCCCCCAGGCCAACACGAGGTGCCAACACAACAGACGCTCTGATCGTCTCAGCGAGCTCCGCTTCAGTTCTCACCACCCTCCTCCCAGAGACACCCGAGTTAAACATATCCCTTTACCTCAGATGCCCTTTGCAGGAGGCTGAATCATTTGCATTTTGATGCTCTGGCATTTTCTAAAGCGGAGAGACACCAGAATTTTTTTTTATCGCCTCAAACAGCCGCGTTGCCAAGGGCAACGCTCCGGAATCGGCTGCCGAGCACCGATCCCCGCTTGCAGCAGAGGGCGGTGTTTGAGTGGGAAAAATGGGTATTTATAGCAAAATGACCAAATCTCTCTTGAACCCCGGGCAAAATTTGGGGTCTGAGCCTGTCGTACTGCTGAAGAATGTTACCAATCCAACGCCAATCCACGGCGTGTGTCGACTGGTTTGCAAATTCCCTCCCACCCCATCCTGTGCTGTTGGGGAAATGCTGGTGCTGTGCTTTAACTTATACTGGATAATCCTTGTCCCAAAGGGCTTGTGATATAAAAATATGCCTCCTCATGCGCTGCTGTCCTCCTTGATAACACAGGCATCCTGGGATGCTGCTGCTCTGCTCCGAAAGGAAAACCAGGCAAGGAAAAAGAGCCTGTTAAATATTGGCTGTTCTGGTGAGACACAGTAAAACTCTGGACATCCATTTTCCGAGATGAATTTGTTCAAGGCAGGTCTCCCTTGAGGGTTAGACCTTGCTCTGATGGCTCCCTGTTATCACAGACGTCAGATTATTGAATTTTTTGGTGTCTGTTTGGAAGTGAGGACGAGACAAAACGTGCTGTGTGTTGGGAGAGTCCTTGAGTCCTGCTCTGGTTCTTGCCAGCCTCTGGGGAGACCTTCAGGACATTTTGTCTGCTCTTTCACTCCCACCATCTCTGTAAGGATGAGGTTGGTGGTTCTTGATGTCTAAAGGCATTTTTTTGTGGAGGAAAGCGGGGCTGATGCCCACAAGGGTCGGTGGGTGGACATTTCTCCATCGTATCTCAGGGGTGGATGTTTCCCTGCCATATCTCCCTTTTCCCTGGGAAGGGAGGTGGAAGCCAGACCAGTAAATTTGATGTCTCTGCACTTAACAGGAAACTCTCTGACAAATCAGACAGGAAAATAACATGTTGCAAGGAATAGTGAAGCCGCTGGTAGGCTGGTGCTGTCCTTGTTTAACTTCTCAGCACTTCTTTTATTATTATTAGTATTATTTTTTTTTCTTTTTGGCTGGGCTTTGTAAGAGGCAAAAAAATGTGTCCTGTCCCTTCCAGAGGGAAGCAGCAGGAGGGAGCTGCCCTCCAGACCAACCCTTGGTGCAGATCTCCCCCTGTCACACAGTCACTCCAGGCTCTGTTCTATGGAGATTTAATTACATGAGATCTCTCAGCAAGAGGAAAGGCTCGACCTCCACCTGACACCCTGATTTCAGGCTGTGCTGCAGCTGGTGAATGACTGATGTGGAGGAATGACTGTAGTGGGTCCCTGGGGGACACGACTGGAGCACCAAGAGGTCCTGCCCTGGGACTACGTGCAGTAAACTCAGTCCTTTGCCCTGACCTCCCACGGCCACGTGAGCTCACTGGCTATTTTTTGGTGAGTAAACATCTGGAATAGCTTCGTGGTGTTGAGGAGGAGCCCTTATAGTGCTGTGGTGTTTGGGTTTTAAATAAAGTTATTTGGATGTGAGGGTGGAAGGTGGTGGGGGGCTGAAAAGGGTGCCAGGAAAAACCAAAAACCTTCCTAGAATAAGGTGGAGAGAAAAACATAAGGGAGGAAAGAGAATAAAAGCAGGAGCTAAAGCACTGAATGGGCTATAAATAGCAATAAAGTCAGATCAGGGAGTCAAGTACCAAATGGAGTTTGACTGCTGCTGACAATTAACCTCTTACAACACCCCCAGCTATGGGAGGAACTTGTGATGCACCAGCTAAGCCTCTCTGTGTCTATAAACACACTCTGGCTCGCAGGCTGCAGGGTGGGTTTGGTGCTTTGGCTGCCTGGACATCAGGTGTCAGTGCAGGAGGATGTGCTTGGCATCTTGGTCCCAGCTGGGCTCTGCAGGGGGAAGAGACCTCAGCACCACAGGAGTCAGAGCCTGAGGATGGAAATGTGGGTCCAGTGTCAGTAAAAAGTGTTTATGTCCCTCAGTGCCTGCAGAGGATGGATCAGGATCTGCTCAGGGGGCACAGGAGGAACGGGCAGGAACTGATGCTCAGGGAGCTCCACCTGGACATGACCCAGCACTGACCAGAGACCAGAGAGGGGGTGTTGCCTCCTCCCTGGGGTCATTCCAGACCCATCTGGACACACTCCTGTGCCAGGTGCTCTGGGATGGCCCTGCTGGAGCAGGGGACACACTGTGGTCCCTCCCAACCTGACCCATCCTGTGAAAGCAAAGCTGGACCCTGCTCTTTGTCCAGAAGTCAAGTTTTTGTCCAGGGTCAAGTTTTCTGTCTGGTTTGAATTTTAGGCTCTTCTGGGGGGGGTGGGAGCACAGCTCAGCCAGCTCTGGGTGAAGAATTCAGTCTGACTGAGCTTCAGAATCCTGTTTGGGAAAATCCAGGGGCAGGGGACACAGAAATATTGACTCCTTCGTTATTCCCAGATAAACAGCCAGTGGCATCCACTGTTAGTAGCACTTGAGGGTGCTTGTTGGCTCAAAGGGGAGGTTCCCCAGGCCCAGGAGAGGAACAGCCTGCTGTGCTCACCCCCTCACCCCCCAGCAGTGACTGTCACAGCCTGGGCCCTTGGATATGTATTTATCACTTCTTTTTAGCATTATTTTTTAAATAACTGCTCCTGCACGGCTGTGTTCCCTCAGGGTCTCTGATGGTCCTTATGATTCTTGTTCCTGGGTGGTTCTTGCTGTTTGTGAGATCAAAACTTGGGCTGAGTGACCTGAAAGGATCAGTATCCCCCATTTCCCAGCCCTTTCCTCCTTGGGCCACCTTCTGAAGGTCAGGACAGAGATGTGATGGTAGGAGACCCTTCCCATGGTGCTGATGCAGTTCCAGGTACTGGCTCATCATGGTCAATTATTGACTTGGTTTTCTAAAATACTTTTGACCGAGGAAGTGAAAATTGATGCTTGGATTTCCCTTCTTCTGGTCATTCAGGTACCCACTAAAGTCCTCAAGGATTTGATTCCTCTCCTCTCCTCCATTATAAACCATCCAATTCACAATTCTCCTCTCCCTGATAGTCTTCTTTTTTTCTTCTTCTTCTTTTTTTTTTTTTTTTTTTTTTTTTTTTTTTTTTTTTTTTTCTTTTTAGATACACTCCTGATTCACTAAATACACATTACCTAAGGTTTTAATGGTCCTTCCAAATCAAATATCTGATAATTTGGGAATTCAAATTTCCTGCTCTCCTGTAGATTGTTGTCCATGAGCTTCTCCTCCCTTTCTCCAAGGCCCCACATTACCAACCCAGGTCAGCAGCACTACAAGCAGGAAATAAATCCCTCTTACAAGGCACTCCCACCTCCCTGATTGATTTTTGAATGAACTACTACACATATATATTATGTTAATCGTGAAGCCCAGCATCGACCCCTCATTATTTTCAGCCTCCTTGAGTGGTTTTTCAGGGGAAAATCCTCATTCTTTTCTTCCTAAACAGAAGGAACACGAGCGGGTCATAAATTGATTAATTAGGAGGGCAGGTAAGCAGAACATTAAGTGAGGTTTTGCAGCGATCCTCTAACAGCAGCAAAGGAAGGGAGAAACTTATGGCTGAAGTTTTTAGTCACTTGTTCACCTCAGAGCTCAGGAAGGTCCCCTCAAGCCTTATCACCAGAAAGAAACCATAAAAAGGAGGCTTTCCTTGGCAGTTTTGTAGAAACAGTGAACGGACTGAGAAAACCCTCAGTGATTTATTTCTCTCCTTGCACTATTCCTTGCTGTCTGAATCAAGAGAACGGTTCTCCTGCTGCTCGAGCTGCAACCCAACATCATTAATAAATAGCAGTGGGAAGGGAAGTGGAGTGGCTGAATTGTCAGCTCCCCTTTGGAAGCTGCCCTGATTAAAACACCCATTAGTATAAATTGTACTTTTATGGTTAACCCACTGTGCTAAATAGGAGAGCTGCATTAAGCCATTACGCTCTTTGTAGGCACTAAATTGAATTACCTGGTGCATCTGTTTAGTAAACTGCAGAACCTGAAGGGCTTGGCAATCATTATTATTTATTTTGTGTGTTTTGAGTTGTTTCTTTGACTACTGTGCAGGTACTGCTGGGCTTTGGTTCACGATATGCCCTCTGTATTTAAACACAGTTCCAGAGCGCTGCAAATTGGATGGTTGGGAAATTGCCTTTTTAACTTTGCCTTGTGCAGAGCCATAATTCCTTCTTCCTCCTCCTTATGCTCCGGTGCCAGAAGATTTGGAACACTTTTTTTCTTCTTTTTGTTGTCGATATGAAAGATGATACATTTAAAGTGGGTAAAAACAGCATTTCAAATGTTCCTGTCTGCTCAGATCAATGCTGACAGCTCAGCTCACATTGAATGATTTAATTCATTCCTCCACCTGCTCGCCGAGGGAAGGACTCGACCCTAAAAAATCTGTGCACGGGGAGAAAAACTCCTTAAAACTCTTTCTGACTCAGCAATGGAGCAGCTTTATCTCCCTCAGTCACCTCTGAGGGAACATTCCCAACCACCACTTGCCACAGGCATTTCCAGCCCCAGTTCCCACCGTGAATATTCACCCAGAAATGTGAACTGGGAATCTTCTCTACATTTCTCAAGTAAGTGGCAAGTGTACAACTCTCAAACCTGGAAATTGCACCTTTGATTCAAGAAGAGAAACTCTTAGAAATGAAGGGAACTCAGCAAACTCTGGTTAGATGAGCCTGGGGA
>NW_020955847.1:34761-45437 GCF_003031625.1 Empidonax traillii
CCACCGTGAATATTCACCCAGAAATGTGAACTGGGAATCTTCTCTACATTTCTCAAGTAAGTGGCAAGTGTACAACTCTCAAACCTGGAAATTGCACCTTTGATTCAAGAAGAGAAACTCTTAGAAATGAAGGGAACTCAGCAAACTCTGGTTAGATGAGCCTGGGGATGGGAACAGAGAGGATGAGTGGGATTCCTTCAGCTCTTGGCTGTAAAAAAAATCAGTAGGAATTTGCATTCTGGAAAAAGAAGGGGTATTGAAAAATGATAAAAAAAGCTCCAGAACAATTGGATAATTAATTCTCTCTCCAAAGATACGAGAAATAAACAGAGAGAATGGCAAGACAAAAAGAAACGATCCCAAGGAAAGCTGCACCCTAAGAATTGAGAAACAACATCATCAGTGAAAAATAACTTGCCCCTTGGCCTGGGCTGGGTTTGCAAACACACCACAGTGGTTTTGAGCAGGAGATCTGCTGCTCCTTCCCAAAATTGGGGGACCAAACTCCCAATGTAACGCGCCGGCCAGAATTTCCCGTCTGGAAAATGGAGATGAGAACAGAAGGGAAAGAACAGAAAGCCATTAATATTTTATAAAGCATTCAAACCCTGCAGTGCTGAGTGCCACAGAAAAGCCTCTGAGGAGATAAACAAATTTCTGTCTTCAGAGCAGATGTTGAAATAATTATAGTAAATAAGGCACAAGGCCACACAGAACAGGCTCTTGGATCTCTGCTGCTCCAGAGCTGAGCCCAGGAAAGAACGAGTCATCTCACAAGGGTCGCAGCAAAACTCGTATTTACAACAAAGTTTATTTAAATTTGAGGGGAAGAACCTTTTACTTCACATTTCCAAGCTCTGGGGACCTTGACTTTGACAGTGTAGAGCACATTCTAAGGTAGACTCCAGTGCAGGGAAAAAAGCGAGATTGTAAATCTAAAATGAAATATCCTGATGGCTTTAAAAAGGAAATACCACCTGGAGCAGCAAAGATGTTGGATTTGATTGTATTAAAGGTCTTTTCCAGCCTTAACGATTCTGTGATTCTCTGATTTTGACAATTAATAAGGTGATGTATATCCAGAATAGACAGCAAAGTGTTGGCTCCTTTTTGTGCCCCGGAAAGTTCAGCAGTGACGTTTGCACCAGTAATCACAACTCTAATTACAGTCCCAATGGAAAGTGTCCTGGATGTGAAATGATTATTGTCAAAGTGTCAGAAGTTAATATTTTTTTTTACAGTTGTGTCTCTAGGAACATTTTGGAAATTCTCTGAGTGTTTCTACCCTTTCCTTGCCTCTCTTTCTCTCACTCCAAATCCACCCTGCAGTGAAGACTAAACAACCCCCAATGCAGACAAAGTGACTGAGATGAACTCTGGGCTCCTGTTGGGGTTCAGCTCTTCATATAAGGACATTTATTAAAATTTTATCCCGTTCTGTGATGCAACAACTCACACAAGCTCTGTCCTAGAGTGTAACAATGGGGTAACATCACTAACACCACCCTGAGATAGAGATTTTGCAGCAAATATTGAGCACAAATAGAGAAATTTATTTCAAGTGGTGACTGTATTGACGTTTTGCATTAGTTAACTTGTTTTCCAAGGACCAAAGCACCTTTTATACTGAAATTAATTGTGATGGTTGAGTTCTTCCTTGCTTTATTTCACACAGATTCCTCCCATCCTTGGTCATCCATTCCTGCCACTGAGGTGTCTCCTGGTCCCAGCAGGTTCATGACAGCAGCTGAAGTGCTGCCAGTGGAATTTCTGACCTGTGGCAGCATTGTTGGCTTTGCTCTGGGAGGGTTGGTCTGGTTTAGCAGTGCTGACTCTCTAGAGAGAGGAAATTTGGGAGTCCACCTCTTCTCCCAAGAAACCAGTGATAGGACAGGTGGAAGTGGCCTCAAGATGTCCCAGGGGAGGTTCAGGGTTAGATAATCAAGGAAAATTTCCTCACTAAAAGAGTGGCCCAGCATAAGAACAGGCTGCCCAGGGCAGGGGTGGAGTGACCATCCCTGGAGGTGCTCAAAGAAGGAGTAGATGTGGCACTTTGTGACGTGGTCCAGTGACATGTGGGTGATTGGTTGAAGGTTGGACTTGATGACCTTGGGGGGCTTTTCCAACCTCACTGATTCTGTGAATCTGAATCACTGCATGAAGAGCTCAGGGGTTTGGAGTCTTTTGGTCTCTAAAACACTCCTACAGGAACCCTGCAGGGTCTTTTGTGTCCCTCCCGTGGTGCTGGGGGTGACCTGCAGCCTCATGGTCACCTCGTGCTGAGGGGGGGTGCTGATGACAACCCAACAGAGCTGTAATATCTCAACACTCACTGCTTTTCCTACGTGTTGGGGGCAGTGTTTGTCCACCTCCACCTGCCCAAATGCTGCTTCTCACTAGTTTTTAAGCCTCTTGGCTGTGGAAACACAATTGCCTGAGGTTTGCACCCGTATTTTGAGTTTAGCTGCAATTTGGACGGGCAGAAGTGACTCCACAAACCTTGTTTCCATCAGAAGCCTGGCTAAGAAGCAGCGCTGCAAAGCAACAGCAGTTCAAAAAAGCCACCAGAAGTGCAAACCCACGATTTAATTCTGCCTTTCACCCCTTTTGGAGGCTCTTGCTCAGCCAGCGCCTGTCGGGGCATGGCGGTGCCTTGGGCTCCCCACTCCTGCAGTGCCAATAACAAACACAAGAGACACAGGTACTTCGAGATTCCCCTCCTGGGCATCCATCCTGCATCCTGCATAAATATAAAAATGCAGACTCAGTCCTAAAAAAAAAAAAAAAATCAGAAAGCCCCCAAATTCTCTGCTTTAACCAGCCCTGACCCTGTGCTTGCTCAGCGCTTGGAGCTGCTGGCACTAGGTGTGTGTGTGTGCCAATATCCATGTGCTTGTATATCCTGGGAGCAACTGCTCCCTTTTCCCAGCACCTGGCTCCTCTCTGCCTCAGCCACCCCCCTGCAGGGGCTGCCAAGTGGCTCAGCTGATGCTCAGCCTCCTGCACGGGAGGAACAGGGCTCGTGGCTCGGGTCCCAGCTGTCCTCGGGGTGACCTCGGCAGCTCCTCGTTATTTGGCTTGCTGGACTCCACTGTCCCATCTTCTTCCACATATGGGTTTATCAGTTCATTGGTAATCTGGAAAAGGGGGAAGGGGGCAGGAGTTGGCTCAGCTGTGGCAGCTCCCCTTGTTTTTGACACCTTTGCTGGGGGGCACTTTGCTGTCCAGCCACTCAAGCCCTTTCTCTGACCCTTTAAAACACCCCTTGAAGGTGTCTCTCCAGTTCTTCTGCTTTATCTACATCCACCTCTGTTTTCAGCTGAGGTGTTCCCAAGCCATGGTTGGGTAAATTTCTCCTTTAGTACCTGAAAGACCTTTGAGCACATCCAGGACACCAGTATCTCTCAGAGATATTAACTCGGATTTCACTGGGCTCAGAGCATTGCCCACAAAATATCCCTGCTGGCTCTGAATGTTTGTCCTCTATTTTAACCCACCAAAAAAAAAAAAAAAAAAAAAGAAAAAAAAAAAAAAAAAAAAAAAAAAAAAAAAAAAAAAAAAAAAAAAAAAAAAAAAAAAAAAAAAAAAAAAAAAAAAAAAAAAAAAAAAAGAAAAGAAAAAAAAAAAGAAAGAAAGATCCTAATAAGCTGTTCTGGCATCACTGAAATCTTCGACAGTATCATGTGGGGCTTTGTGCAGCGCCTTTGTCAGGCATAATTAGCACTTTGAATGTGCACACATCAGATGGTGCTTGAATAGGAGAATTCCTTTAACCCCTCCACCTCCAGCACATCCCCCCTGCGTGTCCTGGAATGACACTGCCAGGAAGCAGCAGGAGAGGAGGATTTCTGGTTTCACTGCTTGGCTTTGAGGCTCGACGTGGGGCCGAATCAGAAGCGCTGAGCTCGTTTCTCCACGTGTGGAAGTGGGTAATGCAAAGACTGATGATTGTGAATAGTTTTATGTTAATTCTAACATTGAGGCTCTTTCTTTTATGTCTCTGTGCACAGCCAGCAATGATGCAGTGAGTTTAGATGTCTGGTGTAGCAATGCCCGGGTAGAAGAGGGAACTTCAGCCAGGTTTTTTGAGGTGGCTCAGGCAGTGGGGTGAGGTCAGAACTGGTGCTTCCCTGCTGAATTCAAGATGTTTCTAAATAGAAAAAAAAGCTCTTGACATTCCAATATTTTAATACAGGGAGTAGGATTTTAAGGTTGGCCGTCAAACCTCATAAATATGAGCCCCAGGCTGAGCAAAGCACAGCCTGAGTGGACAGGACAGCCAAGGACCGTGCCCTTGGTTGGCAGGGGGAGTCCCCTGCATCCCCTGGGAATTCCTCTGCACCTTCCACCACTCAGGGTTCAGCCACAAGCACATTCTCTGGCTTACCCAAAAGGCATTCCCAGAGGAAAATGCTGTGGAGTGGCAGAGGGCTGGGGATTGCAGTGAAGGACCCAGCCCTGAGCTGGTCTGTGCCATGGGACGGGTTCTTCTCCCAACAGGCCGTGGAAGAAGTTTTGTCGTGTTTATGGAGCGATTTCGGGAGCTAAAAGCTTGCTTGTTGACCCAGGCTTGGATGAGGCTCTGCACAGGAGGGCTTGGCTTCCCCAGGACGTACCCAAGTGAGGAGGGAGCCCTGCCTGTGCTGCAGGAGCGGGGTGTGTGTCAGGCAGCTCTCCCAGCACGTGCACCATGTGCTGGCTCACCCCAGCCAAGTCTCCTGCTGTCCTTCCCTCCAGGTCTGTGAGCAAATCCAAATGAACTCTTGTTTTTCTCTACTCCTTGGCCCAAACCTTAAAAGGGGTGTTTTTTTTGTGTGAAACTGAGGGCTGATTTGCATACTTCATTTTCTTTACTCTCACGAGCCCAAACAGATCCCTTCCCCTCTCTCTCTCTCTCTCTCTCCCGACATCTGTTCCTGGGTTTCTTGTTTTGTCCCTACCAAATCCCGAGTTTGCTGCACGAGGTCCTGGAGGAGCCTGCAGGGTGTTCCCAGCAGAGCACTGGCAACCCAGGGGTGCCACCTCACCCCACCAGCACCCACCCTGTCCGTGCTCCCTGTTCAGAGGGGTCGGACTTTCTGCTGCCCCTTTTGATCTGGGTGAAAATGGCCAAAAAATAGCCCCGAGGGGGCCTCCTCCTTCCTCCCTCTTTGTTCATCTCACCGAAGGTTGAGGCTCCTGTTGGAAGGTGGCAGCGGGGGGGGGGTTGTGTGTTATTTATTCACTCCGTGCACAGAGGAGGAGGCACCGCGGGTGGAGCAGGGGAGGCACGAGCCGGGCACGGTCTGCCCCGCCACTTATGCAAATATGGATATTTTTATGCCAATTTAGGCTCAACTGCCTGTCTTCTTCGGATGAAAAAAGTGGCAAGTCTGGCCACGAGCCAGAGCACGAGGCAGTTATTCTGCCTGTTTGCAGGGAAGGGGCTCCCAGGGATGCTGTGCCTGGTGGTGGAGGGCGGGGGGGAGGTCGGTGATTCCAGGGCGGGCTGGGATCAGGAATTCAGGCTGCTGGTCCGTGGGATGGGAGGAATAGGTGGAACCCCAGGGCCGGGGAGTTATTTCCTGATTGCAGATTCCCCTCTGCCCCTCTGTCGCTGGGGTTTGCCTTGGCCGGGATGTTGTGCGTTCACACCTGGGCTGTAAATGCCAGCCCAGCCCCGACGTGCCAGAACACCTTGAGCTGCCCAGCCCTCCGGAACAGGAGGGGAGGGCAGGATCTGCCTCTCCCGGTCCCTTCATTTTTCCAGGACATCCCCATCCTCATCCCTCCCCATCTCCCTGCTACGGCACCGGGGGAGAGGAGCCAAAAAAAACCCCGAGGCTGAGCCGCTGCAGGAAGCACCGAATTATGTGTGAAGCTGGAAGTCTTGCAGCTGCCTTAGACATGTGAAAAACTTTCCATAAACATTTCTGGATCCTTTGGGGCTTTCTTTCTTTTTTTTTTTTTTTTTTTTTTTTTTTTTTTTTTTTTTTTTTTTTTTTTTTTTTTTACCCAAAAAATCAGAAGCAAAAATTACTGCTGGGGGAACGTTCTGTTTGATTGGAAATTCTGAAATTCTCTTTCAAGCTGTAGGGTTTTGGTTGTTTGTTTGTTTGTTTTTTATGTGAACTATTTGAAATTATTGCCGGGGGAGACTCTGAGAGTGGGACCTTCTTTGAGGTTTAAGCTTATAAATAAATATATAATCATAGAAATAAATAAATAAATATGAAATAAATAAATGTATAATTGAATTATTAGCTTTAAAGCTATTCCTCAAGTGATAAGAGTTATCTGAAGTGCTGGGAGTCAGCTCAAGTTTGCTGCTTGCAAAATTCATTCATTTATTGGATTTAAAGTGGAAGATAGCTGTGTTAGGTGGGATATTGGGAAGAAATTGTTCCTTGTGAGGGTGGTGAAGCCTCAGGTTGCCCAGACAAGCTGTGACCGCCCCATCCTTGGAATTCTATAATCATATAATTAAATATTATAGTAATACATTATTTTATATATATATATATATATATATATGTGAAGGTGTCCCTACCCATCGCAGGGGGTGCAATGAGATGATCTTTAAAGTTCCTCCTCACCCAAACCCTCCTGGGAGTCTCTGATTAAATCTTTGAGGTTTTCGGTCTCTGTAAATGGAGGAAATTCTGATTTTATTCCCAATCTAAATATTATTTGTTTTGGTTTCTTTTTTTTTCTTTTTTTTTTTTTTCCCCGAAATCATTCTCCAAACCTTCTGCTTCTGTCGCTTTGATTTCTAATTAAATATCTGGGAAGGGATTTTTTTATTTTATTTGGATTTCTTTGTGCAAAACTGAGCAAAGGGACAGGATTTACAAAAACAAGAGGGTTTGTTCCAGCCTACAATTGAAAACTCACAGGGAGGGATGGACTCTGCTACTTCCCAAGCCTCAGAGTCAGACTTTTCAAAGCCATTTTGTTGCCTTAAAGTCTTGGAAAATCCCGGTGGACGCCCATGGAAATGGGAACTTAACTCCTCATTTCAATGGTCCTTTGATATTTGGATTTTTTAAGGTCCTTTAAAAACTCCTGTTAGTGCTTTATGGGCATCTCAGGGCACATAAATGCATTTGAAAATTCTAATGTTAAACCTGGAAGGGTCAATTTATGAGCTACTGTTAATGCACTTCTTGGTGAAGGCATTTACTTTTATATTCAAAATATGCTTTGATTAATCACTGTTTCTGTCTTTCCAGCATATTTTAATTTTATTTAGTTCAATAACAAGCAAATAAATGCGATGGTTTTATATAATTTCAACTGAATTCCAACTTCAGCTCAGAGACAGCTTGGCAAAAATTATTAAATAATAAATAGATGCCATTCTGTATCTCATAGAAAAATAAAGTATATAAAATAAATAAATGAGGGCTTCAAATATAGCTTCTGACTAAGGGAATCTGGGTTATAATTGGTTGACAACACTTAGAGATTATTTTGTTTTCTCTAGGGAGCAAAAAAGCACCAAATTTACCATGAAGGGTAAATTACTCATCACTACAGCAGTTAAAAAAAACATCAGGTTGTCTTCAGGAAAATAGGTAGAACCAGATAAAAATCACTGTTCAAAATTAAAGTTTCTTGTGGTTTGAAGTTCTGTGCTCGAAACTGTTGCGTTAATTAAACCTGCTCTGAGTTTGGGATAAATTAAAGGGCAGGGAAGGTAGTTCTTTGCCTAAATTCCAGTTCTGTCTCATAAAACAAAGCATAACAGTCACACTAAAGCAGAGAATAAGGTAAACAAATACAAGAATCATGCAGGTAATTAATTTTTGCACTTCCAAGGGAGACTGGACTTTGTAGCCAGGCTGAGACATCCAAGCTGGAAGTCCCTTGCCAGCCAGAACTGGGTTTTTATTCCTGTTTTGCCCAGATTTCAGCACGTCAGGTGAGATGCCTGTGTTTGAGTGCTGCGCTAAAAACCCATCATTTGTTAAATTATAATAATTTAAGGCCACTTGTGCCCACCATGGAGGTGTGTTTGTGCCAGGCCAGGAAGGATTTAATGCTGTAATTTTATTCAGCCCTTTATTAAAGCCCTGGGATCTCATCAGAAAGGTCGTTCCTGTCCCTGTGTGGGGTTTTGGGGCTGCCCTGGCAGTTCAGCCTCCTTGTCCAGCTCCAGCCCTCTCCCCTGGGGGGTGAGTTCCAGGTGGATACAAAGCTTGTTCCCAACCTTGGCTCTAATTATGCCGTGAAATTCGGATTTTCTTGGTGCAGGGCAGTTAAAAGGAGGGTGACATCCCCGGTGTGGATGTGGAAAACCTCTCTGGAAAAAAAAAAACAAACCGTGAAAGCAGCAGCAAGGAGTGAGCAGGGTGGGATTGCTGCTCCCACACTCCAACCTCCCTCCCAGAGCTCCTCCCAGGGACAGGGTGAACCATTTCACAGTCACATCACAGGCTGATCTGTTCTCCTGTCTCTCTTCACCCTTAATAATGGTGCCACAGGTCTGAGGGGGCCCTTTTGGACATAAATATGTGCTAGAGCATCTCCCAGACCCCACAACCCTTCAGGGATCAGTTCTGGCCAAGCACTGCTTTTGGAGCTCAGTTGGTTAAAACACGGTGCTAAAAACAAGTTTGTTGGTTTGACCCCCCCAGTGGGACATTTAAGAGTTGGACTCTATTCCTTGTGGGTCCCTTCCAGCTCAGAATATCCAGGGAAAACGTGGATGGACTTTTGGGTGACCCAAAAAGTGCAGCACAGCGTGGCGATGCCCCCTGGAAGTCCTGGAAGCAAAAGGGGTCTGGAGAGCCCCAGATCACAGAATCCCAGAACATGCCAAGTTAGAAGGGCCCCATGGAGTCCAAACCCTGCCCCTGCACAGGCCCATCCCCAAGAATCCCGAGGGAGAAGCTTCCAGAGGGAGGTGCTGGCCCCAAACCTGCAGTGCTGGGTGAACGGGAGAGGAGATGTCCCAGCCGGGCTGTGCCACATCCACCTCCCTGGTGGCAGCAGGACAAACCTGGCCTCCATCCCAGCTGGGAGCAGGGCTTCCCTCTGCCTCCCCCCCCTCCTCTGCATCCTGCTGTTCCTTTGTCTGGCTGGTGGCAGCTGCAGCTGGTTCCTCTCTGCTCCTGGGATCTCTCCCCTCTGCAGAGCCTCGGAGAGGGGAGCTCCGAAGACGTGGCCTCGCTTTTATGTGAGGGGTTAAATTAAAGGCAGGTTTAGCCCTTTCCTGCGCCTTGTGCAGCACAGAAGAGAAAAAACCACATTTCCTCCCTCTACCCTGGGTCCTGCCCCTTGGAAAAATTCACTCCTGGGCATGGCTGGAATCCTGGTTTCTGGGAAGATTTTGGAAGCGCTGCCGTTCCATCCGACGCTGAAGCAAAGCCATCTGCCAGGAGTCCTTGTGCTGCTGCCAGACCACTGAGCTGGCCCGTGCAGGACAATTCTGGGATGGTTCTTGTGCACCTCATAAAGCCCTGTTAACGCAGATGTTACACCATCCCAGCTTTCATGTGGCATTTCGGAGGGTTTCGGTTGCGTTAACGGCTCTGGGAGTGGATGTTTGGTGATATGGAGGAGGAGGGAGGGGGGGGAACGGTCCAGTGGGGGCTGAAAGGGAACTGAATTACATCCTGCCTGGGCTGTAAGTGAAAATTAAACTGGAATTTCCCCAGGAGGAAGGCCAGCAGTGACTGTGCAGCTGAGCTGGGCTCTTTCCCTCTGCTTTCCACACCGCTTTTCCTGCCTGGAGTCATTACAAGGCAGGACAGTTTGTGTTTCCATTTTTTATGGGTAGAACCATGTTTATGTGCTCTTTGAGGCTTTGTTATTGCTGTTTTGGTGGGGAGCAACTGCCAGAGTATAATTAAGACCTGAATGATTACAGTGAGAGGAGGGGGAGGGGGAGAATAATCCACCAGTCTCTGGGACAGTCATCAAACCCTGGAATTTATTAAGTGCTGCTGAATGGGAGTGGGCAGGGACACCTTCCACTAGCCCAGGTTGCTCCAAGCCTTGTCCAGCCTGGCCTTGGACACTTCCATTTGTATTTGTCTCCCCAATGAAACTCCTCTGAACTGTGTAAAATGTGAAATAACCAATGTAAAATTAAAATAATCACCTTATGGCTCGTTCTCTGGGCTGACATTTGTGTGTCTGCACTGCAGAAACAGCACCCAAGGATGGAAGAGCTGGTTGGTTTTAGGAAGAGCTGGTTGGTTTTAGGAAGAGCTGGTTAGTTTTAGGAAGAGCTGGTTCGTTTTAGGAAGAGCTGGTTGGTTTTAGGCACCAGCAAGTTGTTCCTTAGGGCTGGGCAGGTTTGTGGTTCGTGGTGTGGGAGCCCCAGAGAAACCAGCAGGGCTGTATTTTTATTTTCTGGCTGATGTCCTTTCATGGTTAATTGGAGAAACTTGATGGAGAAGCTTCATCCCACCAGACTTTGTGGTGCTTGGCATCCCATAGTAATCTGATTTTTTTAAAGATACATTCCTAAAGTTCCTTAATAAAAAGTTGAGGGATCCTAAATTCACCTTTCCCAGGGGAGAACCTCCCAGCTTCAGGGATGCAGCAGACACAGATACATGCTGTGTTACTTCTTCTCACACCTCCTGGTAAATTAATGTTTCAAAACCCTGCAGATTTCGTGGCTTCTGGGAGCACAAAAAAAAAAAAAAAAAAAAAAAAAAAAAAAAAAAAAAAAAAAAAAAAAA
>NW_020955847.1:46680-50883 GCF_003031625.1 Empidonax traillii
GCTTTGTTAATGCAGGGCTGATGGTGCTGGGCCTAAGGGAAGCTGGATCTGGGATACCTGGGAGACATTCCAGCCCAGAATTCCTTAACAAACATCAGGGATCCATCGTTACTGCATTGAGTTCCTCTCTCTCAGAGTCACATTCCAGCTCTGGTTTAAGCTCAGCTCTCCCTCAGAGGGATAAGGACCCCAAACTCGAGGTGGGATCCCAAGGATCACTCAGGGATTGCTCTTTCAGCCAATTTTCAGGTGTTCTGGACCCTTTCTTAATTTTTTTTAGATAAAGATGGGTTTTTTAGGGCTGCAGCTGGATGATGGTGCAGATCTGTGCATTGTAACCTACATATCTTGGCGAGGCCAGAGCTGAGTTAATTATAATAATCTATTTTATTGTGAAATATATTAGCAATACATGTGCATTGAAAGCCATGGTCAGTTAACTCTGACTTTTTTTAATTTTTTTGGTGCATTCCAGGCTGGTGTCACTGCAGGGAGGGTAAACACATCTATTTTCTTTTTTTCTTTTTCCTTTTTTTTTTTTTTTAAATTTATTTCTCCTGTTCTTTGAGACCAACTCTGAGCAATATTTCCAGTTGGCAAAGCCTCCCAGTGATGACATCCTGGATAATGGACACAACAGTAAAAAAAAAAACCCCACAAACCAATCCAGGAATAATTTTCATGTTCCAGAGCAAAGTCTGCAACACTGAGAAGTTAAAAATAAATAAATAAATATAAACAAAATAAAAATAAAAAATAAAAAATAAAAATAAAAATAGAAATTAAAATAAAATAAAGTAAAATAAAATAAAATAAAATAAAATAAAATAAAATAAAATAAAATAAAATAAAATAAAATAAAATAAAATAAAATAAAATAAAATAAAATAAAATAAAATAAAATAAAATGGCAAGCTTGGGAATTGCACATGGAGCACATGGAAAAGGAGCCCAGGAGGTCGATCAAGTAGAAATGCAAGTTAAGACAAAAGAGTTCTAAATTAGGAGCTGTCAGGAGAGAGCTGGTTTGGCAGCAAATCTTCAACTGGAAGGAGCCTCAGCCAAGAAGGAGTCTCAAGTAGACTCATCAGCACTCAAGGAAGATGGGTTTGCAGTTCCAGGGATTTCCAGCCTGGGAAAGAAGAAAACACTTCCCAGCTCCAGGAATCTGAGGCTCAGATTTCTGGCCCAAACTCTGGGACATCACGAAGCTCAGCTGGAATGCAGGAGTGTCACATGAAACATCTGGAAGAGGGCAGTGGTGGAGTCCCCATCCCTCGGGGCGGGAATTTCAAATCCCCCACGTGTGGATGTGGCACTTTGGGGACAGGGGACAGCGGTGGCCCTGGCAGCGCTGGGGGATGGTTGGACTCCATGACCTCAGAGGGCTCTCCCAGCCTTAACGATTTTGTGATTTCTGTCTGTAAAAGAAACAGTTTAGGGGAGCTGAGGATCGAACAGAAACCCAAGGTGGGTAAAGTCTCGCTTTAAACGTAAAGAAAACGAATGAAAATATAATCACCAAACCAGCTCCAGCCTCTAAAAGACCTGAAACCTTTTGGAGCCTGCATTGATATTCCCTGGCAGCACCTTTAATTGGAATAGGAAATCAGCTCAGGGATGACCTGGATAGGAAGGTGGGATTGCTGGAAGATACAGAGGGCTCATTGTCTTGACTTGCAAATGCGCTGCCAGTCGTAACTTCAGCAGAACGGCAGCAAAGTGCGATTTACCGAGCAGATTGACGTTCTCATTCACCTTTTCACGTGCTGGTGGGTGTGTCCAAGTGTGTGAAGAGGAGGAACAGGAGACCTGGGGCCAGCCCAGGTGTTCTGGTGGTGCTCTGTGGTGATGGAGAGGAGGGGCAGCGTCGGGAGGAGAGAAATGACTCAGCAGAAGGTTGAGTTTTGAGCCATAATCAAGGCCATTCCATCTTACTATTTGATGTCCAGCATCGTGGAACCAAATCCTGGCCTTGGAACTTTCCTTGGCCTCCCAGGAGATGCTGTAGTTGTCCTCCTCTGTCCCCCCTGTCCCCTGGGCTGTGGTGCCACCAGCTACCAAAGCTTGGACACAAGAACTCACACCCATCAGCATTTTTGCCATAAATCCCTTTTTCTCCCACAGATTTCTCAGCCACTTGGAAAGCTGGTGCTGCCCCAAAGGAGGAGTGGGGATCAAATGGCCCAGGGCAGGGAGTGAGGCTGGTCCCTGCCCATTCCAGACATAAATCAATCCCAAAAGCAGTTGGGAAGCTGCAACCTCAGATAAAAATACGTCATTTGATTAGGTGACAAATACCCCACTGCTCCCAGGCGGGCTGTGAGCGCTGTGGTTGGACTGGCTGCAGAAAAATAGCTGTTTATGCTTCAGAAAAAGGCTCAAAAATGTGAATCTGAGAAGCCTGAAAGGCAGCTGAAAGGAAAGTGAAGCTTGGCACTGAAAATAGCTCATTGTCTCGGGGCGTGGCAGCCCAGCCACGGCACGTGGGGGTGGGAACAGCACCCGTGGGGTGAACCAGCCACCTGCTGAACCACTCCCATGGATGGATATAAATCCACACACATATATCTGTATCTATATATATACACACACACAGGCCTGAGTGTGTAAAAATGTGGTGCAGTAAATGCAATATTTGAGCAATTTGCAACAAGGCAGTGAATGAGGAGCAGGGACATCCCTGGCTGTGCCCAGGATGTTGCTCCTCCCCAGCAGTGGCTCTGCCAGACCCCTGGGGCTCCAGGCAGCCTTTGGACACTCTCCTGCTGCTTCAAACCGAGCTGGAAGGAGAAGGAAGCCCAAATTGTTGCTACCCCAAGGGGCTTTTGGAAGGCCTGGCTTTGTGCTGAGTGTTTATTTGCCAAAGCTCCCCTGGGAGGGAAGTGGCTGGAAGAGAAATGGGAATGCTCTTGTCCTCTGCAGACGATGACAGGAATTAATGAATGGTGGTTGAATGTGATTCTAGAGCAAACTGTTACATTAATTGCTTGTAACTCCACATTTTTCCTTCCATCACACAAATGCAGCCGTTGCTTTTTCCTAACGTTCCTCACACCTGGCCCAGGGCTGGGAGGAAAGGGGTGAGAGCACATTTCTGATGTTGGAATGTGGCTAAAAATGCCAGTTTTTCTGGATGGTTTGGTCATTTCCACTGGAGCTCTGCTCTGCAAAACCAGGCAGGTCCCTGTGAGCAGTAAAACACTGAATTTTGTGATGCTCTAGGTGAAGTTGTGTCTCTGTTGGTCTGTCCATCTGCCTTCCCACTCCCTGCCACTCTGCTCCCCGTTGGCTTAAAGTGATTTATCCGCAGAAAACACGAGAGAAAACCCCGTGGTGCCCTGAATTGTTTTGGCATTTATTTGGAAAAATAAATCCCACCGATCTTTGACTCCTTTATGTGATTTTAAAAATTTTCTGTGTGTGTGATATGGACGGCAACAAGTTTGGGAGAGGTTTGTACTGACCTGCTCCAGCCAAGAGGGTGTGCAGCTGAAGTTATTCATCTTCCTTTTGTCCAGGGCATGTGGTTTCATTGCCCCAAGCCAAACTTCATATTTTAACATCCCCCTTGCAGTAAATGGTATTTTGAGGGCCTTCCCATCTGCTGCCTCCAGCAGGGCTGACAGAAGCGAAGCTGGCTTCTGATTTCTTTATCATTTCAGATGACAAACTGATTCTGAAGAGATGCTTTCAAAAAAAAAAAAAAAAAAACTTTCCAAATTGAGCTCTTGCCTCTTTTTTTTTTGTTGTTTTTTTTTTGGGTTTTTTTCAGCTGTAACTGCTTGCAGGCTTTGCCATGGGGCAGGTGACACCCCCTCAGCATGCTCAGAGTATGGTGCAGATTTTTAGCTGGAGGGAGAAGCATCAAACCTTTCATCTTGGGAGGAGTTTTTCCTCTCATGCCACCCACCAGCAGAAAGCTGTGGGTCTTGCCCCTGGTACAAAATGATTGGGGGGCTTTTCAGGGCTCGTTTTAAACTGATTTTTCAGGGTTAACCCCCCCCCTTAGAATACTGTGTTGCTTCCAAGGAGGAAGAAAGGAGCAGTTGTCGCCTCAAGGTGATCACAAAGTTGCCCATCCTCGAGGAAAGTTTGCACCACATCAAAGATGGGAGGTTGTGACATCAAAGATGGGAGGTTGTGGTTGTTGCTCTGCTCTCAGGGCCATTTCAGCCTCCCAGACTGGGCTTTTCTCCACCT
>NW_020955847.1:51182-58091 GCF_003031625.1 Empidonax traillii
CTTCCAAGGAGGAAGAAAGGAGCAGTTGTCGCCTCAAGGTGATCACAAAGTTGCCCATCCTCGAGGAAAGTTTGCACCACATCAAAGATGGGAGGTTGTGACATCAAAGATGGGAGGTTGTGGTTGTTGCTCTGCTCTCAGGGCCATTTCAGCCTCCCAGACTGGGCTTTTCTCCACCTTTTTTTTTGCCCATCTTCCCCATCACCAGTCGGTCCTCCTGTCCCTCCTGCTGGAAGGGGACTCAGGTGTTTGCTGGTGCTTGGAGAGCCCTGGGTAGATGACACAGATCAGCTGCTGGGTTCCAGATGTCACTAGTTTCAGGAATTTCTATTAATACTTGGAACAGCAGCAAGCCCTGCTCCTGCAACATGTGGCAACACACACTAAGTTTAAACAGATTAAACTAATTTCGGTATTAGGACTAATTTAGATTCAATCATCCACTTAAAAAATATGGGACCTGCTAAGCAGCTGCCCATCAGGAAGGGCTGTCAGGTCTCTGGTCCTTCCTCTCTCCCACTGTTGTTGCTGCCCTTCCACAGAGACTCAAGAGCTTTGGGGGCTCAGGGCCCAGAGCTTCTACCTCATTAAAAGTTCCCAGTACCTGTATCTGGTGTTTGGAGAATAGCAATATTTTGCTCAGTCAGGGGAATCTTGCCCTGTAGAAAGCCTGTACTGCAAACCCCACCTTTCCCATTTCTGGATCCAACTGACTTTAATAAGAGACACCAGACCTCCTGCCTTCATTTCTCACATTTGTCACTTGTGAACAGTCCCTTGTGGAAGTTTAATGACAAGAAAAATGGCTGGTCAGGCAGCTCCCAAGCCCTTCCCTCGTTTTATTTATTGAACAGTTAAAAGTTTTTCTTTAAATAAAAAACAAAAAACAAAAAAAAACAAAAAACCAACAACACAGAAAAAACCCTGCCCTGAGGCGTTTTTCCCTTTTTGCAGAAGGTCACTGGGCAGAGTTTGGTTTTCCTCTTGAATAGTGAACTCTCCAGAGAAGTTTGTGCAATTAAAAAGAAAAACTAATCATTGCCAGTGGTGAGAAATGAGAGGTGAGGTGGTAAACTGCAGGGAATTGCATTTGGAAGTGGGAAACATCTTGCTGTTTAATTCTTGTTGCTTTTATTCACGGCTATTGATTGCATTGTTTTACTTGAGACTGTTCCTGTCAAGCCCATCTGTGCCTGCTTTGAAAACTTCTCATTCTCAGGACTTAATTGCAAATTAAATGTGTGTTAATCATTTCAGAAATCCTGTGGAAATCACAGAATCACAGGATGGTTTGAGTTGGAAGGGACTTTAAACCTCATCCTGTTCCAGCCCCTGCCATGGGCAGGGACACCTTCCACCAGCCCAGGTTGCTCCAACCTGGCCTTGGACACTTCCAGGGATCCAGGGGCAGCCACAGCTTCTCTGGGCAACCTGTGCCAGGGCCTGCCCACCCTCACAACCAACAATTCCTTGTCCAGCACGTGTGAGCCCCACTTGGGTGTTCACGTGCTCCATCTGCAACATCGGTGGGAAATAACCTGAATTCTCCCTCTGCCTCCAGCATTTTGGGGTATTTCAGGGTTGTTTATTTGTAACCTGGATCAGCTCAGTGGTTGGTCTGTTTTGGGGCACAGGAAACCTCAGCACAGGGTTTCTCACAGGACTCTGCTCAGCTCCTGTAGATTTTTCCCTTCTGCTTCTCGTTCCTCTTATCCTTTATCCAATGTTATCTCCTAAAGAGTCATCAGTTTTCACTGATTTCCAGATTAATAGTTTGGGTTTTGATATTTTATCTCTTGTAATTAATCCAAGCTGGAAAAGGCAGGATGACAGAGAAAGTATGTGCAGAGATTCCATGTGAGAATTCAAACTGGCGTCTTGGAGAGCCTCCACTTCCCAGAGAGCTTCTTCCAAACCTGAACCAGCTGCTCCTGTGCTTCCAGAAGGGAGCAAAGTGAATAAAAACCTTCTGCTTCGTGAGGTCAGAAGGCCTGGTAGATGATGTTAAGTGAGCATTTATTCACAAAACCCCAAAATTTCCCTTTTTTGCTGATCTCCTTGGGTTTTAAGCATGGATTGAGTCAATATTGGGGTGGGAAATCTGTAAGGGAATCTCCAGTACCTTGTTTTGCAGGTGGCTCCCTACAACTTTACATGCAAAGGGGTGGGTGGGATGGATCATTAAACCTGCACCAGCACACTCCAAAGGAATGCCTTTAAAATAGAAAAGCTTTGGAATTCTGAATGCAGGGAATACTGAACATGGAGTGCTCTTTGGTTCTCCCAGGTGCTGGAGGGGGTTTTGGGGTTCACCAACCTGTGAGGGTCCACCTGGAGCTGGAATAGGATGTTGGACCTCAGTCTTGGCTCCAGAGGCCCTTTTGTCCCCCTCAGAAGAGAAACATGGGTTTCTCCAGGTTTCTCCTGCCACGTTTCTTTTCTTTTAGTTTGCGGTTTTCCTTCTGTTTTGGAGGTGGAGGAGCTGAAGCACCAGTCTGAATGACCCCAGTTGAACAGCACTGTATAAATATTATCCCTTGGCAAATGAACTGAAACAAACAAACAAACAAAAAGGCTGTTTTAAGAGAAATCTGCAGAAAGTCTTTTTGCAAAGGGCCCAAATGGCCTGTTTGGTGATTCCTGCAGCTGGAGTGTTTCCACAGGGAGGATGTGGATCGCCTGCAGCTCCAGGAAGGGATGCAGACCTGGAATGGGAAGCAGAAACTCTTCACCTGAGAGCACAATCCCAGCCTGTTAAGGCCCAGGTTGGGCCCTCTGTGCCCTCAGGCTCCTTTTCCCCTCCTGTTGGTGACACCAACCTGCCCAAAGTTCTCCTCAGGTGCACAAATGCCATAAAGAAACAACAGGAACATTTTATACCCCGATTTCAGTCGTCACATAAACTTCATTTTTTCTGCCTTTGCAAAGTGAATCCTCAACTCCTTCAGAATTGCTAAAAAAATCTAACAAAGGGCTCTGGTTTTGGAGCAAATCTGCTTCCTCATCTTCTCAGATCTCATAAGTGTCCATTATTTTGACATAATTTAGTCAACAGAGGAAAAGCAAACCGTGGCCCTCAACATTTTCTTACTAAAAGATGCCTAAATATTCTTTGCAGACACTTTTGAATTATATCCATTAATTATGTCAGTGGAATGAACAATTATTCTCAGTAGATCTCGCTGAGGTTTTATAAATTTTATAGCTGGAAGCATTTAAAAATACTTAGTGACACTTATAACAGAATTAGAAATAAAAATATGGGTAATAAATTGTAATTTCCTCTCATTTCAAACACACATCATTTGCAAATATCCCACACCAGAGACTGGAATGAATATGGCATTTGCAAGTGGAACATTTGTGCCAGGGCTGAGGGCATGATGAAGTCTGAAAATTCATTTCCATGTGCAAGATGCTTTAGGACTCCTCCTGTAGGAACCACATAGGATGGTTGGCTGGCTGATTTTCATCCATATTTATTTGATATATATTTATTTGATATATTTATGTGTCTTTATAATTATCTTTGTACCTGTTACAACCTGCCCCAGAAAGGGGGGGGGGGTAACCCAGGTCCTTATTAATAAATCCCTTGGGGTGGAATAGAGTGAAATGACACTGAATAATCAGCGTTTGAGAACTTACACACATGTAGGGTTTATTTTCAACCAGTTTTGTTTCAAAGGTAAACAGGTATGTTGCCATTTTGGGTGTTATCATATATTTTCAGGGAGATTTTACACATAAATTTCCTTTATGTCCAACACTTGTTATTCCAGATAACATCCTGTTACCTGGACCAAGAAAATATTCCCAGGCCATTCAAAACTCCAAGAATCCCACTGTTCATCAAGATGAGTATTTGCACAATAGGGAGTTTGATACTGGAGTTTCACCACTGGAAACAGGGGGAAATCACTCGACCAGGTTGCCCCAATCCCCATCCAACCTGGCCTGGAACATTCCCAGGGTCGGGATGAGCTTCTCTGGGATGGGGGCTCGGCAGGGGGTTCATTCTCACCACAGCCCAGTGATCCAACATGAAACTGTGACTCCTGAATGACCACCCTGGGAAGTTTCCTTAACAAAAGCCCCATTAGAGGGTCAGAAGTGAAAAGTTTGCCTTCAGCAACTTCTAATTCCAAATTCAGACCCTCAGTGTGGAATCCAACTCCCAAGCCCACAAACCAGCTTTTTTTTTTCCCCTCCTTTTGCCTCCTAAATGACACTCCCAGCTCCATCTCCGTAGGACTAATGCAACACTTGCAAACTAATAGTTTATTTAATTCTCCTCCAGCCACAGCTGGGCTCACCTGGACTGGGATCAGACACAGGAAGCAGAGATTTTCCACGCTGCAATGTCATTTTTTACTCCCAGATGTGCTTCGCTGGAAGCACAGTAGGAAGCACAACAAACCACTTGCTCACAGCCAGTGCTGGGGTGGATTCCAGCCTGAACGGGCTGTGCTGGTTTGCTGGGGCTCTTGGATTTGTTGATTTGTTGAACGTGACTTTCACAATTTGGACTTGACTGAGAAGCTGCAAAAAGTCACCAGAAATTGAGATAACGGGGGGGAAAAAATGCGAGTTGGCTCCTTGTTTGCAGTGGTGAAACTCCAGCGAATGTCAAGCCCAATATTGTGCAAATATTCGTCTTGATGAATAGTGGGATGCTTGACACAGTCCTGAATTTAATTGGAATATTCTCTTGGTCCAAGCAGGATGTTATGTGGAATAACAAGTGTTGGACATAAAGGAAACTGCGTGAAATCTCACCCAAAACACTTGGTGTTATTCTGTTCCTCCTAAATCAAACAAACCAGTTGAGTTGTTTATCTCTGACCCTGCAGAAGAGGAGTGGATGCCAAATACGGTTTCAATCCTTTGCTTACACCAAGAATCTGTCCTCTGACATCTTTGCTGAAGAAAACAGAGCCCCTGAGCTGTGCTCAGATGCAGTTGGTTTGTCTCAGCTGCAGGTTTGGATTTGGTTTTGGCTTGGCTTGACTTTGCCTTTCCCAGCAGGGCAGTTCTTCCCGTGCTGCAGTTGGTGTTTATTCCTGACAACCTCGTTGTCATTTTCTTGTTCCCTCTGTGTTCCACTGTGGTGTTTTTCTATTTTTTTTTTTTTTTTAATATATAATCCACCTGGATGTGTTTACACAGCCCTGTGCTACAAATGCTGTTTAGAAAGCCATGGAGGAGCCACTCTTGTGCTCCTGGAGATGGTGGGGACAGCAGGTCTTGCTGCCTGCAGGTGCCCACAGCTCACAGCAGGGCTTGGCTGGCAACCCAAACCCTGGTGGGTGACCAAGGCTCAGCCAAAGCCCTCTCTGGCCCCAATGCCCAGACTCTTCCTTGCCAGTGGACCAAGTGTTGTCTTGGATCTTCTCGCCTTTCCTCGTGTGGCAGAGAAACACCCAAGATGATGCCAGACCTCCAGACTGAATTCAATCCTTGGCTGGGTTATCTGCATTTGATCTGGTGCCAATATTGTCCTTGAAGCAGCTCCTCTCATCTCAGCTTGCATTTTGCCAGGTCAAACAAACTGTCCTCTTTTAGTCTTCCCTTGTTTCCGTGTTCTCAGTTTCCTCAGGGATCACTCCCTGTGCCTGCTGGAAACCATTTCTCTGGGATGTGGAAGGAATTTCAGGTGAGAACACACCAGGGACTTGGACAGTAGCACATCTCCTTCTGAGGGATGGGCTTTAACTTTCAGTTTTCTTCCTCTGCTTCCCCCTTTGGTTCCCTTTCTCCTTTGCTGCACTGGAGTTTCACTTTGTCAGGCCTGGTTTTCCAACCAAAGCCTTCACAGCTAAATGTTGAATGACTTTTTTCCATGGAATCACTGTTACAGAATTATTTAGGGTGGGAAAAAACCCTCTAAGATCATCAAGTCTAACAATCCCCTTTCCTTTTTTTTTTATGAACTTGCTTATTCTCCACAGCAGGAAGGTCCATCCTGCTCCCAGTGCTCCAGAATTCAGAGTTGTTCCACTTTCTCCATGTGATATTCCATTGTCCTTTGTGGATGACCCTTCCTTCATCTTTCCAGCTGGACACACATGGAATTACAGCCAATATTCTGTTCCAGTTTCCAAAGATCTTGGTGCTGTTGTGGGCCAGAAATCAAGATGAGACCGGTCAACAGCCCATGCTCAGCTTACTCTGATGATTCCCACAAAGAAAATACAACATGAGGTCTTAGATGTCATAACTGTTTGGATTCAGGGCCCTTGGACCTGTGGACACCATTGATCTCTGGGTTTGAGATGATTAGCTCTAGTTTAATGCTCCCACTTCTCATCCTGCCTTTGCCCTCTTTCCTCTCGAAATCCAAAGCAAGGTGTTGTCCAGTAGATTGTCTTTAATCCTGGTTCCAGATCAAAGAGGCTCTTTTCTTTCCCTGTTTTTATTTTATTTACATGTAGAAAACATTTTGTAATTTAAATGATTGCTTTAATTTCCTTTTACAGGCTCTAATTCAGTTTGACTTGTGTTATTTTTCACTGATAATGTTGTTTCTCAATTCTTAGGGTGCAGCTTTCCTTGGGATCATTTCTTTTTGTCTTGCCATTCTCTCTGTTTATTTCTCGTATCTTCGGAGAGAGAATTAATTATCCAATTGTTCTGGAGCTTTTTTTATCATTTTTCAATACCCCTTCTTTTTCCAGAATGCAAATTCCTACTGATTTTTTTACAGCCAAGAGCTGAAGAAATCCCACTCATCCTCTCTGTTCCCATCCCCAGGCTCATCTAACCAGAGTTTGCTGAGTTCCCTTCATTTCTAAGAGTTTCTCTTCTTGAATCAAAGGTGCAATTTCCAGGTTTGAGAGTTGTACACTTGCCACTTACTTGAGAAATGTAGAGAAGATTCCCAGTTCACATTTCTGGGTGAATATTCAC
>NW_020955847.1:59003-61033 GCF_003031625.1 Empidonax traillii
TTGGACTGGATGGTCCTTGGGGGTCCCTCCCAGCTCAGGATATTCTAGTTTAGTCCATTCTGGTTATTTTTTCTATTCCATTCTATGTTACTGAATATATTCATGGAGTGAGATGTGTGTGTATCTGGCAATGGAAATCCTGCTCTGGTTCCTGGACAGAACTAAACCTTAATTAGTAGCTGCTAATTGTCCCCAGCATGCTGGTTTCAGAGGTGACTCCTTTGCTGTCACAGCTAAACAAGGCAAGTTCACTTCTGAGGATGTGTTGGCCCTAATTTCTAATTTCCTGCCCTTGTTGTGCACCCTCCTGGGTGCTGAGCCCCTCTCTGGGGTTCTGAGCCCCTCTTTGGAATGTTGAGCCCCTCTCTTCACCTCATCCTTCAGGACTTGGGAGTTTCCTGCCTGGAAGTGTTTCCCAGCAGCATTCCCTGGGCAAAGCTCTTCCTGCAAGGCCACACCAAGTGTTACCCACTTGATGGAGAAAAGGGGAGTCAAAAAAGCAGAATATTTTGCAATAAAGGAATATATAACCGTGACAGAGATTCTATCTGGCAGATCACGAGGCAGAGCCAAATCTGCCACGAAACAGGGTGGAAGGGGTGCCCTGGGCTGTTGTTTGGGAGCAGGAGGAGCAGTGTGACCTCTCCAGGACAGGGCAGACAATTTATCCTCCTACAACCCTCAGGGACCGAGTCAGACCCACAGGTGCCACTTCCCGAGTGTGATGGGCTTGAGCTCTTTAACTGCCTTAATTGTTTCTGCAATGGATGTTTGCATTAATTTCTGCCTCTACAGGCAGCCTGGCTGTTTAACTGGAAATAAAACACTTTATTGCCTGATAAAATCAGTAATAACAGGCTTTCTGAAAGCCCAAATGTCGATTCCTTGTGGGTAGCAGTGACGTGGTGTTTTGTTGCTGCCATTCTGATCTGAAGGAATTAAAGGAGTTCTGAAGGCCTGGCTGTGCCTTTCATTGGAGCAGCTGGTGAGACTGATAAAAATGGGCAAGGTTTTAGGTAAACTGGTCCATTTAGTTCAGTTTCAGCATTTATTTGTTTCAGAGATACAAATTCTTACACACTTGAATTCTCTTCCGTGCTGGTCACTGCTTGCTATCAATGTCAAACGCTTTTTTTTTTTTTTTTTTTTTTTGGTGTAAATAATCAATATTACCTCATAAAATCTACCAGTTCAGTGTTTACTCAACCTTTGAAAATACAGTTTTTGAACTCCTACCTGCTGCTGCCATTCAGCTCCTCTCTGAACTCGTTTTCTCCAGGGTTAATGAGAACAAATCCTTTGAACTCACTGGTTATTTTTGCCTGATTTGGTGTAGGGCTCTCTCTAACTGCCTTTTCAGTGAAACTGGTTATATAAATTATCAAGGGTTCCACTATGAAAAAGTTTGATTAAGTTAATTAGAAATTCAGAACTTGGCCTTTGGCCAAAACGGAATTTACTTTCCCTGAGCCTGACTTGAAATGAAATCTTTGTGCAGGTTTTCATCTAAAAACTCACAGGTATCCCTAGCTCTTATTCTTTACTGTTTATAGAAAACAAAACCAAAACCAAACAAAAAAACCAAACCAAACCAAACCAAAGCCACAAAACAAATAAAACACAAAAACCAAACAAAACACAAAAACAAACTAACAAAAACAAAACAAACAAACAAACAAACAAACACAACCAAAAAAACCCAAACCAAACCCACCAATGAACTAAAGTGTAGAAGGATTTAAATAGGAAAATGAAACCTGGAAGGATTCTGGGTCAGGGTGGGGGCTGGAGAGGTGGGGCTGCCTTTGGCAGGGGTGCATCCCCCGGGGTGAGTTAGGCCATGCCTGGATTTGGGGTTACTGGGGGACCCCAAAGGCTCTGACCACCCTTCCTGAGGAATGGATACGTGGATGTGGATGCAGCCAAATCTCCATGAACTCAGGACCTGGCCACCCACAGAGCAGTTCTGGGAGTGGCTGGATCTGCTGCTTCTGCTTGCACTTCCAGGGGAGAGGAGGGGCAGGACTGAG
>NW_020955847.1:61886-63917 GCF_003031625.1 Empidonax traillii
CTTCCAGCTCAGCACATTCTGGGATTCTGGGAAATGAAGTTCCTTCCTCGGGGTTTTGCTGCTTTCCCTGCAGTGGGACAGGATGAGGAGGCTGAGCTGGGCTGGAGGATGGAAAGACAAACACTGCCCAGCTTGCAGGTCTGTGCACTGGCTCTTCCTCCAGTACAGCAGCAAATGATAAACACTGTCCCCTCATAGGATTTAAAATTGAAAAATTGCAAAAATTATTTTAAAATTACCCAAATTATTTAAAGTTCAGATTTTTCTACAATTTTTAGAACTGGATCTACCATGGTGGTGGCTCTTTGGGGTCAGTGGTATCTCCAGACCCAGCTGAGACCAGGGACCATGTGCCTGCAGCAGAGAGTTGACAGAACCCCCAGACTCTTTTCCTTCCAATTCTCTCCACACCACTTACTCCCTCCATCCCTCTGCTTTCATTTTTTGGACAGACGATTCTGGAACAAAGCACTGAGGTGTCATTACCAGCTGTGATGTGCTTTGATGTTCACGGGGGAAAGTGCCACCAAAGCGAATGGTTTCCCTGGTGCTCCCATGTTGAATCCAAGACGAGGGACTGGTGGTATTCCTGAGGATACAGGATGATAAGTGGGGAGAGGGATCTAGAGCCCCAGGTACTTGCTGCAAGGCTGGCTGGCTCCTGTCAGGCTTAAACCCCCTTGAGACAGCAAAGCAGTACACTCACTACTCCACCTAAACGATTTTGTAATCACCCCCAGCCTTTGTTTTATTCTTCTGCCCATTCACTATTTTAATTATGAATTTTTTTATTATTTTTTTTTCTCTCCCTGGGCAGTAAAACCTCTTGGATTTTGCCTTTTGGTTCAGTTATTTCGGGAACTCATTAAATGCCTGAGTCACGTGCTCATTATTAGAAAATGAAAACAACTCTCTGGCTGTGCCATGGGAGAGACTTCATGGTGAATTACCGGAGTTAAGTAGTAGCTTAACAGCTTGAGACTCTTCTAACATTAGGCAGGGTTTTTTTAGACCTTTAATGCATGGCAGATTATGATGCTTCCTGTGCTGAATGGTATGAGGTTATTGTCTGTGGTTGGTTTAATGTGGATCCTTGTCGAGGGATAACACACAATCCTGTACACACTGCGGAGGAATTAGACAATGTTCCCCGTTTGGATTTAAATAAAGGGAGGGGAAACCTCCCTTTTGCAATAAGCAAAGCCCAGCCCACTGCTCAGCCACTCTTACAGCTCTTGTCTAACAGGATTCAGGCTGGAACAGAAGTTGAATCACGATGTGATTCACCAAACTTCCAACTCCTCGGCGGTGTCATCCCCAGACACATCGCTGCTTCTCCAGGAGCTGCTTCCTCTCATCCCTCTCCTCCTGACAGCTGAGATCATCCAAACCTCTGGTGCAACTGGGAATGCTAAAGAGCCCCACAGCCTGCCCTGAGAAGCATCACAGTCAGTGGTGAGACAGAGGAGATGAGGAATCAATACCCCGGGGCTCTGCGGAGCAACCTCATGGAGACCGACGGGGAGTTAATGCTGTGTCCCTGTGTCAGGGGGTGATGGATGTGAGGGGCAGGAGATGCTGCTTAGTGACTGAAGCAAAGCTTTTATGCCTGTCCTTTCTGTGCTGGGTGTTTGCAGCACAGCAATTCGCAGTATTTTTTTTTTTTAATGCTGGTTCTTAGTTAATCGGGCAAAAATGACTCTGATCGGAAAAGTGCTTCGCTGGAAGCTCAGCAAAAAAGTTGGCAGGATAAACTCTCCTGAATATCAATTGGTTTGCCCATCTGAAACTTGAATTTGTTGTGATTTACCCATCATTTGGTATCAGGTGGCGACTTTGGAGCACAGAATCCCAGAATGTGCTGAGCTGGGAGGGACCCCCAAGGACCATCCAGTCCAACCCTCAGCCCTGCACAGGCCCAGCCCCAAGAGTCACCCCCTGTGCCCCAGAGGATCAGCCAAAGCCTCCTGCAGCTCTGGCAGCCTTGGGGCTGTGCCCACTGCCCTGGGGAGCCTGTTCAGTGCCCAACCA
>NW_020955847.1:64260-78690 GCF_003031625.1 Empidonax traillii
GCAGCCTTGGGGCTGTGCCCACTGCCCTGGGGAGCCTGTTCAGTGCCCAACCAGCCTGGGGGGGAAGAACCTTGCCCTGAGATCCACCCTGAGCCTGCCCTGACACAGCTCCAGCCATTCCCTGGGGGCTGTCCCTGCTCCCCCCAGAGCAGAGCTCAGTCCTGCCCCTCCTCTGCCCCTGCCCAGGAAGAAGTAATAATCCAAATATTCACAGATGTTTGCTCTTCTGTAACCAGTTAATAAGTGTTCATTCTGGTTGTACAGACAAGCTCAGAGATCTGTATCTTAAAATCAGGACAGATGATGTAATGGGAATCCCAGGCACACGTGGGAATACTCTGCAGACACATCTTGCTGTGGGCAGAGAATGACCATGGGCTTGAAGGAACAGGAGGAAAGAGAAAAAAGACCAGGACAGCTGCACTGGAAATTCAGAGGTTGGTAATGACACAGGTTTGCTCAGTGGTCCTTAATCCTCTTATTAGACTGTGCCCCCTTCAAGACAAAATGAACCAGAGAAGCTGTGACTGCCCCAGCCCTGGAAGTGTCCAAGGCCAGGTTGGAGCAACCTGGGCTGGTGGAAGGTGTCCCTGCCCATGGCAGGGGGTGGGACTGGATGTGCTTTAAGGTCCCTTCCAACCCAAACCATTCTGGGGTTCTGTGAACAGGGTTCCTCTCTTAAGCTTCTCACCCACAGGTGCTTCGTGCAGCCCCTTCCAGGGCTCCTGAAAATCCCTGGGGCACCACTGGCTGGGGAGGTTCGTGGTGGGATATGGGATACAGAGGCAAACTCCATAAACCCCTTGTCCTCAGGCTCTCATAGGTTTCGTTACTGTTGAAAAAGGTTTTGGGGGTTTTTGAATAAATTTCAAGAAAGAGTCAAACGACACCTGCCACTTCTCCTTTGGGACAAAGCTTCTGGATTGTGCAGGAGGCAGCAGCAACCTGGACCAGCTGTGACCAGCACCCAGGTGGTCCTCAGCATCCTGACCTTTCCACCCTGCTCCTGGTGAGAGGAGATGTAACCCCTGTTACAGAGAGCGATGGGAACACGGAGAGCAGGTGGATCAAAATCCATCCCCTGGGTGAGGCAGAGCCACTCAGGGCTCTGACAGCGCTCCCAGCCCTGCCTGTGGTCTGTTCCCCTGGTTACAACTCGTCCCTTCTCCCTCTCTGCGATGTTTTATCCTCTGCATCTTCCCAAAGCACGGTGTGTAATCCCAAAGCAATGCATTATGTAGTGGCACCAGGAATCCAAATTTGTTTTGCTGTGTTGGGTCCCAGCAGGGCAGTGGCTGCAGAGGACTCGAAACCAAAGCCACTCTTTGCCTCCATATCTTTGCCACTTATTAACAAGTGCAGGGAGAAAAGCAGCAGAACAAACCCACACCTTGGCCTTTTTGCTCCCGAGAGCATCAGTGAAAGGGCAATTAAAAGGAAGTGCAGCTTTCTGCTTCTGGTTGAGCAGGTTTGATGGGTGGTTTAAAAGGAAAAAAAAAGGAAAAAAACCCACAGTGTTTCACATGCCTCCCTGTCATTTTTCACAGGAGAATGCCCATTAAAAGGCAGAGCCATGAATTCCCATGTAAGGAGCTCAGCCTGGTCCTGCTGGGTGATGTGCACTGGCTGTGCAGAGATTATACACAGGGTTGGTGGGCAGAGGGGCAGCCTGGCTTGTTTAAATATTCCCAGAGACCTGGACAAGCTCTAAGCTGCTCCCTGCACCTGTGTCCTCCCCCCAGGTTGGTACTGCCAAGGGATAAGTACCCATAAGCGTCAAACACTTCCCAAGTGAGTTTTGAGTGCTGTTAATTCTTTCCGTGATTCTTTTCATGGGAGAAAACGAAGCAGGACTGAGCAACTGAGTGAATGTCTTCGACCTCTAAAACACAACTGGGTGTGCTAGAAGCACATCCTGCCTAAAATAAAAGTGTGAAACTACCAGCTCCCGTCCCCCTTTTTCGCTGATCTCAAGCAGCTCCCCTCCCTGCAGGAGGGTTTTGCTGTTGTGCTTGTTCCCAGCCAGCCCAGCTCCAGCGTGGAGCCCAACTAATAATCCCCCCAGAACTTATTAGCTCAGGTTTTGTGGAGTGTGTGGCCTCTAATGAGGGTGTTCTTCACTGTTGAGGCAGCACTGAACTAATGCCCCCTCGGGGTGGGCTCTCCCAGGCTTCAGACCCCGCTCAGCGTGCGAGGACGTGGATGATTTGTAACGCAGGTCTTTCCACCGCTGTTCAGGGAGGTGTCCCCGCTGCTAAGGTTGGTTTGCAACAGTTTTTTTGAGCTGCTGGGAAAGTTTCAGGGTACTGGAGGGAAGCTGGATTTGTATCACTGTTAAAAAACACACAAAGGAAGTGAAAGAAAAAGCGCAAATTGGTGCAAAACTCCAGCGTGGATGCTCTGTGGGTGCCTCTTTCTGTAAGGAAGGGTGAGACAACCTCAACGTGGCACACGTGAAAAGGATTAAAACCTGGTTTGATATTTGATTTCAGGATGGATTTATTGACTTCTGGTTTTGGGGGTGAATCAGGTGATTGTGGTTTTGAACAGCTTCTGTGCCACCTTTTAATATGTGGTGTCTGTTTTTTCCTGGAAGGAACTCCTGAAACTTGTGTGGGGTCAGAAGTTGGAATGGCCCTGCGTGAAGAAGATGCCTCAAAGCAGAGTCATTCAACATCTCTAATCAACCCCTTGTGTAGATAAGGGCAACATGGTGATGGTCTAAGAGAGAAAATTGGAGAGTGAAAGAAAGGTCACCTTTTTGATCTCCTGCCTATTTGGGGCCTTCTCATTGAATTTTTACAGGGAAGAAAGGCAAGATTCTAGTTTTGCTCAGTGGAGTTGGGAGCGTCAAGGTCCCCAGATCACTGACCTGGGGTGACTCATGGCTGGTGATGAGGGTCACATTTAGCAGTGAAGGTACAGAGCCACCACAGGTGATTTTTAAGCTGATTGTCCATTTTCCCAAAGGAATTTTCCTGTTCAAACAGGATTAATCCCAAGCAGTGGGGTCTTTGCCTTGGGAGGTTGGACCACGGCTTTCAAGCACAGTATGAGCTGATGATCCCTCTGGTTTTCCTAACCAGTCATTTAGGACTTCAGATGTCAGCCTGGCAGACTCCCACAAACTCTGCCCTGCTTTCCTAGCACAGCTATTTTTTGGTGTGGAGAGCAAGGCCCACGAAGGGAACTCACTCCTCAAGGTCTGCTTGGCCTTGGTGGCATGTGGAGCTCTGGGCTCACCCGAGGGTGGTGATGGTGGCAGGAGCACGATGCCAATGTGGTGACACTCCAACAGCCTCATTAATTCACCCAGTGCTCATGCATGGAGCTGCCTGGCACCTTGCAGAGACTTGGGTCACCCGTCACGTGTGGTCCAGGCTGGTGGAGATGATGACACGTCATGTTTTGTGGAGTCTTCTTGAAGTTTGGAAGAGGAAGAGCAGCGTGAAGAACCACGTCCTGCTGCTCTGGACTGTGACAGTGGTTTTTTTTTTAGCTTAATAGCCTGATTATCTCACTTGCTTCTCTCTTACTGCACTTGTTCTAATGCCTACAGTGACACACAGTGGTGATGGGTTTGTGCTCTGCCAAAGCACTTGCCTTGACACGGGAGGTACAGGACACTGTGGATGGTGGGAATGGGGACTGCCACGCTCCCCTTGCAGGAACACACTGCCCTGGGCTGGATCCACCTGCTGCTGGGACTTGGGCTGCAAACTGCTCCTCAGATGGCCAGATGAGGAAGCTTGGGAGCTTTTTACTCTTCCATCCAATATATTGCTCATTTCCTACTGAGTTTCTTCCCAATCAGCAGAGAACTGCAGGTCTCATAAGCTGATTTGTACCAGAAATGCCACACTCAAATCCTCTATTTTCTGTGACAGTGCAATTATTTTTTTTTTGTCCTTGTGTAAGAAGCCACTGAAATGAGAGTTCACTTTTGGCTGTTGGGTTTGGCTGTTGCTCCTCACGCTCCCATTGTGCCGGAGAGCCCAGCAGGCAAGTGTGGCTCCCCTGGTCCTTAGGAGAACATTCTTCATTGTCACTGGGTGTGTTCACCTTTCCTCTCCAGGTGATGTGTTTGTAGATGGCAGTTTTCATCAGGATTATTCCATTACTCCATTTCTGAAGATTTTTGGATTTTCTTTTCTTTTCACTTGCTTTGAGAAGGAAAATGATCAGATGATGGGAAGTCTTGGGCTGTCTTCCTGCTTGAGCTGTTGCTCCACTTGGCAGACTGGAGAGTGGCTGTGTAGAATCATAAATCACAGACTGGTTTGGGTTGGAAGGACCTTAAAGCTCATCTAATTCCACCCCCCTGCCACAGGCAGGAACATCTTCCACTAGCCCAGGTCTCTCCTAGCCCTGTCCAACCTGGCCTTGGACACTTCCAGGGTAGCTCCAGGCAAGCCTCTATTTCCAAATCCCAACTTTCCCAGCTATAAAGAAGATGCAAAAACATCCTGTTAGAAAGGTCTGGAAGTTGGAGGCAAGCTGGAAACAAATGCACTTCAAATGGGTGGAAAACATGGAATCATCTGTTTGTGAGGCACCATCCCTACCAGCAGCAGTACCTGGAACTCGAGCTGCACCCCTGGAGATGGTTCTGGGCTGAGTGAGGAGTCCCCTTGGCGTGTCCCGGCGTGGGAGAAGCAGCTCGGTGAAGCAGAGCAGATGTGCTGGGTCTCCGTCCTCCCGAGAACGCTCCCCGCTGGCAGCGCGACACAACCGCGCGGGTCAAGGTCAAGTTGTTGGCAGCTGCATCCCTGCCGAGCCGAGCCAAAGGGGCATAACCCCCCCCCCCCCAAAAACAAAAAAACCCACCAGAATCCCTCGTCTCCGCAGTGCCGCCGGGCCAGAGGGCAGCGGGCTGGGGTTGGCAGCCCGCGGGGTCCCGGGGGAAGGGGCGGCCGCGGGCGCGCAGCGATGCCGGGCTGCTCCTCCGCCCGCGGGGGCGCAGCCAATTGGCGGGGCTGGAGCAGCGACACATGAAATATGATAATTTTCTGCCGAACAGGAGGAGGAGGAGGAGGAGGAGGAGGGGGGGGGAGAGAGAGGGAGGGCGGGAGAGCCGCTGGCTCCCGATGGTTCGCATGCCGGGGGCTGCCGAGAGGAGCGGCCCGAGCGGAGCCGCCGCAGCCCGGGGATGGCCCCTCGCTCCCCGCTCCCCGACCAGGACGATGCCGATGCCACCCAGGTGGGCCGGGCGCCGGTGGCACCAGGGGGACGCTGCCAGGGGGTGCCAGGCCTGGGGGACCCCCAGCTTTGGGGACTTATTGGCAGAGCGCTGTCCCCCCGGGAGGCTGTGCCGCTCACCGGCGCTTTGCGGTGCTGGCTTAGTGGAGGGCTGAGCTCTTTTTTTTCTTTTTCTTTTTTTTTTTTTTTTTTTAAGGGGGGGTTTTGGTGGGGTTTGCTAAAAACCCCGAAATCCCACTCCTGCAGGAACGCTTTAATGCTGTGCCAGGGCTGCTCGGTTCAAACTTCGCAGCCTGATCCTTAGTTTGATGGGAAGCACTTGACAGAGCTCCTCTCTGCATGTCATTAACCCTCTCACACCCCTGCCTGGCACGGAAACTGTTAATCCCTAAAATTCACTCGCAACAGATTTAACCCTGACAAGGAGCGACCGTAGAACTCCCGGCATGGCATCCAGCAGCTGTTCATTTTTATAATGACTTTGCATTTATCCCAGAGCTGGAGAGCTGGGTGGCAAGTTTTCAGATCATTATTATTATTATTATTATTATTTTCCCAAAGGCGAGGGGGACCTATTAAAAAAAAAAAATAATCCTACAATAATCTTCCTGAAGCAAAGCTGTGAGTGCAAACCACCCTCCCCCTGCTCCGGCTGTGCCGTCGCTGCCGTTTTATTAATTTCTCTGCGCCGTGAGTGACAGTCCTCCAGAAGTGATAATTGGTGCACTGTGTCTTTAAAAGGTTAAAACCCTTTTCAAAAAGGCCTAGACTCATAGTGGGAAAAGACAAGAGAGGCTTTGGCTGGCTTTGGATCCAGAAAACAGCTGCTGATTAGAGTCTGCGTCTTCGGGCTGGATTTATTACATATTTTTCAGCAGCAGGGATTCTAGGAGGAAGCTTCCGTTTGGGTTTCTTGCTCGTGGTTTATTTTTATTCAGAGGAATAACAGAGGAAGGATTTGTTCCGGCTGGAGCATGCTCACAACCTGCAAGACCTCCCATTATTAAACTGCCTACTTTGGGCTTTAATATACATGGAGTGTTTTTGTTATTATTTTTTTATTTTTATTAGCGTTCTTGTTGTTTTGGCAGGGGGCCTCTCTCTGTTTTTTTTCTTTTATTATCTTTTTTAAATAATTTATTTTGAAAGGAAGCTGATCTCGTAATGAGCTTTCTCCTTCCTCACTTGAAACAGGTGCTAATGAAAGAATGCAAATAGCACCGGCTGAGCCGAACATTTCATAAAGAAGGGAACAGCCACCGACCCCAAAGGCTCCGGGATCTGCCCGCCGGCCCCCACCAAAGGTAGGCGCGGGGGCTTTTGTCGCTATTTTTGTCGTTCTCTGCGTGGATATTCGCTCGGGTTTTTTCTTTCCCCCCTCCCTCGCTGCGGCCGGCGAGATTCCATTTTGCCTCCCGAAAGGTGTCAGGTTGCCACGGGGCGCGCTCGGACGCTCGTATTCCCGATGGATACGGCGCCTGGATCTCCGGGGTGGCCGCGCCTGGAGCGATGGGCGAGCGCTGGGCGAGCCCGGCGGTGTCACAGCCCAGCCCCGCAGCCGCGTCCCCGCCACGCTCGCAGCTACTTTGCCGCTTAATTAGCGCTGGCTGTCGCATGAATTTATCGTCGCTTGACAGCAACTTCATTTTCTCCCAACGTGCCGGGAGAGAGAGAGAGAGAGAGAGAGAGGATGGTTATTTTAGCGCTGGCGGGTGGGAGGCAGCGCTGGGGGCGGTGGGAGGGAGGGAGGGAGCGAGCGCCGGGTGTGTGACAGCGCCGTGTGACAGGGACCCGGCCGTGCGCAGGGACACGCGGCTCCCGGGGCATCCCGGCCACTGCGGCGCTGGAAAAATGGACATGTTGCTCCACGGGGGAGCCTGGTCCTGCTCCCGGAGCCTGTGCCCGGGGCCTGCTCCGCTTCCCAAGCTGCGTTCGCGCTCCCTGCGGAGCGCAGGCGGCCGATCCCCGGTGCTACACAGCGCGGGGATGGATGTCACAAAATAACATCCCGAGCCTGCTTTTAACAGCTGAATCCCCGCACAAAGCAGCGGGGTTTGCACCCCCTGCCTGAGCTTATTTTCCCGAGCTAGGGTCTGGCGTTCAGGCATCATCCTGCCGAGGTGGGTGCTTTGGGGAGCCCGAGTTTCCAGCGGAGGCAGGAGGAGGATCCGCAGCCCATGCGGTACCTGCCCGCGGCTCCCGCCGGGGCTCCGGCTTCGCTGCCGTGTTCCGACTGCAGTGGCCTCTCCGAGGGCCAAATCCGGCCCTCCTCGGGATCATCCGGCTCCTGCGGCTGGATGAACCTCCGAGGGCAGGAATTAGCCCTTTGTCTGGAAGTTTGCGTTTATATTTTGCGGTGTTTACTTGTGTTGGAGCCGTATGTTTCTTCTCTCTGAGTGCATGCGGGTTATTTGTAGGTTTTTCTCCTGCCTGTTTAGGGAAGGATCTGCAGAAAAGTTTACCCCAATTAACTGTGGGAGCTGAGGGTGGGCAGCACATGAAATAAAATGCTCATTTTATATAAACAACCCCTTGGGGCTTCCTAGAAAGAGAACTTGTGAAGGTCTAACCTGACAGAGGAAGAGCAACCAAAACTCAGCACGAAGTCTGTGCCCCCCTTCCCAAAATCAGATAATTTTTAGTTAAGAGTTTGATATGGAGGTGTGTGCAGGAGAACAGGATTAAAATCTGGAGCCAGTGGGAGGGGAATATCCCTCTGCACCTGGTTTTGGTGGGGCTGGGAGCACCTCGAGTCCCCTGACCTCCTGCTCTGCCAGAAAACACAAATCCAAGTACTACTGGGTGCTGGCAACCCCCAGCCTCGTGCTTTGGGATGGGAAGGACACTGATCTTTCCCAAACCTTCCTCTCCCTGGTGCTGAGGCCACTGGTCCTGTGGGACCGTGGTTTCCCCCTGTTTTCCTTGGGAAGGAGCGTGTCCAATGTTACTTTATTTTCCTTTTCCTTCTGGAGATCGCAATCCTTCCAGCTGCAACAAAAATGTGTACGTGGTGGTGGTGGTGGGGGGGGTTGGTCTTTATTCCTTGCTCCTTTGGATGAGCCTCGTGTGCCTGGCTCTCTGCTCAGCACTGCCATGCCCTGCTGGGAACGGGGAACGTTTCGGATGAGAAACCTCCCCCCCAAAAAATGCCCAAATGGGTGGTAACTAAGGAGGGAGAGGATGGGAAGGGGTTTCTTTTCCCCCTCTCAAAGGGCATGGGCTTCTGCTGTGCCACAAAAGCCTGTGAGCGCTGCCCAGCCCAAACCCTCATCCAGCAGTTTGGGCAGCACACGGTGGATTTTGGCTCAGCTTGTACCCAGAGCCAGGGGGTTCTGTGCAGGGGTGGGGGCATCTGAGTCCTGCCAGGAGTTGCTCTGTTGGGAGCTCTCCCATCTTAGGACTGGTGGGGGTTGGTGGCTCTGCATCACTGACTTTTATCCTTTCATCACCTCCTGAGGAAGGGAAATGAAACTGTTGTTCTCCCAGGCAGCACCAGAGTTTGGCTCATCTGACAATATCCTTGTGAAGGAGTCTGTGCATTATTTTCCTTGTAAGGGATGCTGTTAATTGCTTTGCTTGAAAGAGTTGTAAAACTCCCATAAACACGTATAACATGCAGGGTTGTGGCTTCCAAATGGCTCTCCAGCATCTTGGCCCTTCCCTGGTGATGATTGTGGCTGGCCTGTTGTGGAGATGGGAATATTTGCTGGCAGCTGAGATAGCTGCTGACGGGCCAAGAAGTTTGATGGAGCCCTGGAGGAGCTTCCTGGGTCAGAGTGATTAAAGGCCTCCTCCTCAGGTGCACTTTAATTCTGGATTTCCACCTGGGCCAGCAATTCCCAAAACTGTATCTCTGTTCAGGGTGTGGAGCTGGTGAGGAAGGGATCAGTGCCAGGAGAGCAGGAACACACTGTTGACCTAAACCCATGATTTTTAATTGGGCTAGCTGTGAGTGAATCTTTCTGCCTCGTGCTGGTAGGAGCACAAACAACTCCAGATTTTTTGGGGGCTAAAAAAAATTATCTCTTTCATCCGTGTGAAGCTGAATCTCTGCAGTTAATGCAGATGTCTAATGTGGGATACGGGGATGCACCAAGGAGCAGCAGAGCCCAACTCGGATTTATTTGCTTGTTTAAAGGTGTGTGTTGCCATCTGAAAACGATCTTCAAAAATATTTCACAGGGCTGGTGGTTGCTCACCCATATTTAACCCCATTTCTGACCTTACTGCAGAGGGGATGTCGAGATTCACGGGCCAAATCTCCTCATTTAGGTCTTTAAACAGCTCAGAAACTTTTATGCCAAGAATGGAAACATCCCAGCTCTGTAGACTGTGGATTTGCTCCACTCTGATCTCGGTGGTTCACTGAGGTGGGGGGGGGGGACCAGCCTGGCCTTTTTTGTTCCTATTTAACCTTTCTGGGTCTCACTTTTTCTCCTGCCTGGGAAACAGGGAGGAGGGAGGGGGAGCTGCTTGGCCAAGATCTCAGTGTGAGTCCCTGGCAGATTGAAAATACCAGTAATAAGTTTTGACTCTAAGCTCCAACTGCAGACAGCAGCACTCACTGGGGTTGTGGGGTTTTTATTTTTTTTTTTTTTAGATCATTATTTGCTGGGGGGACTCTGGTGCTGTAGGGAAATGCAGGGGGGAAACACATTTCCCTGTAGCTCCATGTAATTTTTTTGCACTGAAGAGAAGCCCCCAGAGAAGGTCCTGGGGGAGTGGCTGCTCTGGTGGGGGTGAATGTCCCAACTGGCTGCTGGTTCTGGGGACTGGGATGATTTAAGCAGGCACGTTGCACGTGGTGTGGCCAGTTTGGTCTCTCGGGGGGGGCTGTGTGTGTGCAAACCCTCATGTCCAGGGACATGGGATGCTGCTGGAATCCCCAGGGAACCCAGAAATAGCTGCTGGGATGGTCCCCAGGAGGAGCCCAGCTGCTGGTCCCAGCCTAGGGTTGGATGGGATGTTGTGACCCAGGATGCCCCCATGACCCTAATCCTGGTTGATCTGCAGCTGGGAGAGGAGGATCCCACAGCCCTGCTGCTCCAGGCTCTCTGCATGGGGATCCCACGGGGATTCAAGTCCTTGGGATGGGTTTTCCACCCCTGGAACAGCCCAGGTTTCCAGGGCAGCACAGGGACCTTGCCCTCCCATCTCGTGGCTCTGGCAGCTCCTGCCGTGGGACACGTGGGCACCTTGGAGAGGAGCTTGGTCGATAAATGCCACGGAGGAGAAAAACCACAGGTGTCTGGAGCACCTCCTGCCTTCCTGGAGGAAGGACCGAGGGCTCTGCTGACTCACAGCCCCGGGTTTGGAGGGGGGGTGGTGCTGATGAGTAAAGGCTGAAGTAAGGAGTGATGCACTGGAAATCAGTCACCCCAGAAGGGATGACTCCTCAAGTGCCACTGAGAAAGGCAAGTGCTGCTCGTGGTGATGTCAGGGATGATTTCAGAGTCCTTGAAAATGTGTCTCAGCTCCGCACAAAACTTCTTACCTGCTTTTTTTTTTAGTTGTCTTCAGGGTTTAAGTGCATTTTTTACATCACAGTGGGGAGTTACTGTTAAAGGATGGCTTTGGAAACAAAAGGTCTGGGTGTTTTGAAATAACCAAAAATCGAGTTTTACATGGAATTTTATAAATGCTCAAGTGCAAAAGAGCAGGTTCCTAGGACAGGCTCAGCTGCACAAGCATCATGCCAGTCCCAGACCCTTTAACCCTCATCCATCCCATGGTTTCAAAGGCATTTCCAATCCCCACTGGCCAGTTCCCCTTTACCTGTGTCTTTTAGTCCATAAAAAACAAATTTTTAATCCCTTATCTTGATTGTTGTGGCCTTTACCTGGTTCTGGGTTGCTTTCCAGAGTCCCTGCAACCCCCTCCTTCACTGGCACGTTCACATTCACCTCAGTTTTGGAGCCACTTTTTGGTTGCTTGGACTCATATTTTCAATTTATTTTATTTTTTTTTTTCCCCCTGTAGTTCTGGCATCAGACTGAATTTCATGGGAGGGTGAAAATCAGTGAGACAAACAGATTGTTTTGTTTTTAATGGCTGTTCAAAAGCAGCTTGGCCAGGTTTCTGCTGAAGACTCCTTGCTGCAAGGAAGGAGTTCTCCAGACAATCCAGTGTAGCAGGGATGTCCCCAGCAAGCACAACACAAACCTTACTGATAGTTTGATTAGAGCTTTGATTAAAGCTTTGATTAATTCACTGGACAGTAAGGGGGGGGGGGAAAAAAAGCTCTGCTACCTGGCAAGTGGAGGGGGCAAACATGGGCTGGGGAGTTGGCAGAGTATTTAAATAAATAAGAATTTATTAATTAAATAAATAAGAATAAATTTAAATTTGAAACCAGTAAATTTTAGTGGTTATTTTTAGGAATTCATTTTAATGAATTAATTGAATTTTATTAAGAAAATTAGGAAAATGAAGAAAAATATTAGTTTAATTTATAAAATTTTGTATTAATAAGAATGAAACAGGTGGGAAATTATTTATTTATTTAAATAAGTATTTAGTTAAATAAATAAATTTTCAGATTTAAATAAATAAGGGTAACCAATAGAAATCATTATAGCCAAGCGAGTTGTCTTTTGGAGTGTTGAACCTGCCTTGGTTTACAGTGAGAGCAAAAGGTGTTTCTCAGCTGGGGGCAGAAATTACATCACTTTACTCCTCAATTACGTTCGATTAAGCACCAGTGGGATTTAGTTTTCCTTTGGGAAGCCTTGGGGACCTGGAAGTGAAAGTGTGATGGAAGGTTGTGCTCCTAAATTGCACGGAATGGGGGATTATTTGCCCTCCTGCCCAGTGCAGGGGGTGCTCGATGCTTGGGTTGGTGCCACCCAAGGGTCTCCTTGGTGTTTACAGGCAGGTTTGGAGACAAAAGACCTCCTGTTTCTGTTTTTTACCGAAATATTCACCCTCTGAGGCAAAAATGTGGCTTGAGTTCCTTGCTGGCACCTCAGCAAATGCCAGGGCTGTTTGGTGTTTGGTGGCACCAGCCCAGCTGTGCTGCTGGGGCAGGGTCCACCTCCCAGAACTGGTTTTGGGGGACAGATTTTAGGGTGTTCCTGAAATTTTTAGCACCCCCCCCCCCCCAGAAGGTAAAACCAGAAAGGAGATGCCCTTCAGGGAATGGTGACCCCAGCAAGGAGATGTCCTGTGCAGGGACAGTGACCCAGGGCAGCCCAGAGCGGGAGTTGTGTCAGGCTGAGGGTGGGCTTTGCTCATGGGGGGGCTCCAGGCTCGTTTCACTTCTGATTGTAATTCCACACTCCATTTCCAACCCCCCTTTGTCAACTGGCAGGGATGGATGATGCGAGTAGCCAGGCACTAGCACAGTGTGATAACACCAGCACTCACAGATATCCTGGAGAACCTACATGGGGAGTACCAGGAAGGCGACTAAATTCCCAGAATAAACGATTTAGCTGGAATTTGCCTTCTCAAGGAACAGAGGAATGCAACAAGTGCCGGGAAAGCTGGACAAAAGCTCTGTGAATTGTGGACCTGCACCTGGCAGGACCCAAATTCCTTTTGCCTCTGGAATTTCGGGGTGCAATGGGGGCCTGTTCCCTCCTGGCTAAATCACAGCTCTGGCACCGCCTTGCACTTCCCAGAGCTGTCTCCTGGTGTGATGTGATCGCTCAGGAAGATTTTGCAGATCATATGATAACCCTCAGATCAGGAGGACTCTGAGGAAGCTGCAATTAGTCCATACCCCCAGTTATTCTTAGCCTGTATCCACAGTTATCCTGGGCTTTGTTTTTGGGATGCTCTGTACACTTTAAAGCCATGAACCCACCCCCTGTTCCTCACACAGGCTGGGGAAAGTGAAAATCAAGAGGGTAATTTTCCCATCTAACTGCACATAACAGGTTTCTGTCGCTCCTGTTGCTATTTCTGTCAGTGTTTATCTGGTTTTTTTTCCCTCAGTCACTTGGATTTTGCTCAGTGTTTGCCACTGCAAAAGCTGCTCAGGGACTCGTGCTGTCTGCACTGGCAGGTCAAAAATGCATCTCAGGGAAAAAAAAAAAATAAAATCTTGATTATGAACAAACTTTTCTGGTTCTCCCCTGAGTGAATACCCATCAAAGGAACTCGGTGATCCAGAGCAAACTGCCCAGGTGGAGGAGGGGGGAGGACTCCTGAATTAATATCCCATCGAGTTGTGAAGTTAAGCCGTGCAAAGATGGAATAAGGAAGCGAGAGGTTGAATGTGTAATCACAACCCCCCTTTGTCTGCGGGGTGTTTGTGAGAGAAACTGCAATCTTGTGTCATTTACAACTTTCAATAAATAGATATTTAAGATCAGCTCGATCATGTAATTAAAGACTTTTGACACATGGCCAGATGCTCTGTCTTTATGTTTGTGTAAATGAGAGCAGGGGGTGGCTCTGCCCCGCTCTGCCTGTGCTCAAATGCCCGACAAAAACAGCTCTTTGTCCTGATGGAACCGCATTTGCTGCATCTCGTGGGAGGGAGGGATGTTTGGGACCGTCCCCTCCCTGGGGAAACTGGAAATGGGGGTAATCTAATGGGCTAAAGGGAACTAAAGGTGTTGTTGCCGCTGTTTATGAAAGGTGTGCCCTCAGGCAGGAGCGTTGCCCTGGTTTTCCAGTGTTTTGGGAAGGAAATTCAAGCTGCCCGATGGATGGGTGGTGACTGTCCCGAAGGGTGAGCGCTGAGCTTTGGGGGTGGGGGATGAGCTTTGGGGGCTGAACCCAAGATCTGGAGCAGGTCAGGGGCTCACAGAATCACACAATCAGTTGGGTGGAAAAGCCCTCCCAGCCCACGGAGCCCACCCTGTGCCCCATCCCCACCTTGTCCCCCAGCCCAGAGCTCTGAGTGCCACGTCCTGTCCTTCCCTGGACACCTCCAGGGGTGGGGACTCCAAACCCCCCTGGGCAGCCCCTGCCAAGGCCTGACCACCCTTTCCATGAGGAAATTCCTGCTGATGTCCAGCCTGACCCTCCCCTGGCCCAGCTGGAGGCCGTTCCCTCTCCTCCTGTCCCTGTTCCCTGGGAGCAGAGCCCGACCCCCCCCCGGCTCCCCCCTCCTGTCAGGGATTGCAGAGCCAGAAGGTCCCCCCTGAGCCTCCTTTTCTCCAGGCTGAGCCCCCCCAGCTCCCTCAGCTGCTCCTGCTGCTCCAGCCCCTTCCCAGGACACCTCCAGCCCCTCCATGCCCTTCTTGCCATGAAGGTACCAGAAGTGCCCCCAGCACCTCC
>NW_020955847.1:79069-81649 GCF_003031625.1 Empidonax traillii
CTCCCCCCTCCTGTCAGGGATTGCAGAGCCAGAAGGTCCCCCCTGAGCCTCCTTTTCTCCAGGCTGAGCCCCCCCAGCTCCCTCAGCTGCTCCTGCTGCTCCAGCCCCTTCCCAGGACACCTCCAGCCCCTCCATGCCCTTCTTGCCATGAAGGTACCAGAAGTGCCCCCAGCACCTCCCTGGGCAGCCCCTTCCAACTTGTCATCACCCTTCCTGTGCCTTGCTAGGGAAGCATTTGCAGGGTTGGAGCAGGACCCAGAGCACACAGCTCATGGAGAATTGTGCTCTGGGTGGGGGATTTGGAGCCCAGCAGGACATGCCAGGGAGGACTGAAAGAACAGAAGTGTTCCTTGCAGCTCAGGGGGACGGGAAGTTCACTTGAAGTATCATGAGGCTTGTTCGTGGTCCTTGCAAAAAATCTGAGTGGGGATAATTCTGGGCTGCAAAGAATATTATCTATCTCTCTATATTATATATATTATATTATACATATAAACACATATTATATATAATTATAATACCTGTTATATACATAAAATACATTTATATATACAGAATTATACAGATGAGAGTGGAACCCATCTTGGCCTCCTGGAAAAGCCTTCCTGGCCTTGTGTGTTCCAGGACCCCCTGGAATACTGAAGTGTTGCTCAAGTGCCTGTGTGGATAGTGGGGTCTTGTATAGAGCTTTTCCAGCACCACACGGGCACCTTGGATTTGAAATCCCTTTGTGCTGGCAAATGGGTGCAATCCTAAAAAGAGCATGAAGGGGGAAACTGTATTTTGGTGCTACAATGCTGGAAAGGAGGAGAGGGCGGCTGAGTTTGTTGGGTTTATATACAGTGGCTACTTTTCTTTAACGAGGTGGAATGATTACATCAACATTTTGTGTAATTTCCTATGGGAACTTTTTCCCTTTTCTTTCTATTTTTTCTGTTAAAGAAGACAGAGAGAGTTCTTGGTGCTTCACCTTGTGGCATCCACTCCTCTCAGACTTATGCCAATAGAAATCATCTGTAAAGTCAGTATTTGTAGACTTGGGACTGACTGACTTTGACTTTCAGTGTTGCAAGCAAAATATTTTGCTCCAGTGCCCAGATTTGCACCACGTTAAAACCTGTGAAATGGTACAACCAGCTCCCAACAAACAACCCCACTTGCTTTGGGGAAATGTTTTTTAGCAGCCTAAACCTTTTAAAACCTTAAAGCTGCATAAGCAGCTTAAACCAATCTAAAGCCTTAGATCATTTTAAACAGCTTGTGCCAATATAAGGACTTAGATTATCTTAAATACCTTAAACAGATCTAGAGCTTTAGGGAAAGAATTTGGCCAGATTTGGCTGATTATTTGATTTGGTTAATTTTGGTTTCAGGGGTAACACTGGTCACCCATGGGCGACTCTGCCCAACCACTCCTTGCTTGACAAGACACCCTAATTTTGTGATTTTTACACTTTGACATGTGAACATGGAAGTAAAATCTGAATCTAACTCTGCCCTCATGCTTAGGCTGGGATCATCTGCAACTCCTCTTCATGGCCCTGGGTTATTTTGGCTAAATACACATTTAATTTAGAGGAGAACATTAATTCTCTTACACCAGTTGAGGATTTTCAAAGAATCCTGAGCACCTGAACTGCCCTTTGGAGTCTGGATTCCTGTAAATTGCTTATATAGCTTTGAAAATCCCATCTTAAGATGTGGTAGCTTAATTAAACCTCTTAAAAATGTACATAAACAGGGCAATGAGTCCAAACTATGACTTGGGTTCATTTGGACATTCTCTGCTTACCACGTGCTCCTCACCACCACATCCTCCTGGTGTCAGTGGAGGGTCTAATTCTTCCCTTCTTTTTTGTGATAAATAATGCAGGCTCAAAGACTGGGGAGGGTTTGTTTATTCCTAAGTTAAATTAGGGGGAGTTTCACTTCCCCACCAGCCCTGAAGAGTTATTTGCTTCCCATTAACACACAGAGACACCGAAGCTTCTCTGAAAGCTGAAGGACCAGCAGCCCCAGGAATGTTTTCTCCAGGAGATATACTGATAATAATAATAGTAATAACACCACAGCTGGGGGAAGACACCATCAGGGAAATTTTCTGCTTGAGCTCCTCAGCTGAGGAAAGGAGCTGAGCTGCATTTCCCTCCTGCTGAACTCCTGGATGGCATTTGTAGCCCGGGGGAGTTTCTGCTCCTCCTCACCTGAGCTGAAGCTCCTGAGGCAGAAAAGGAGCCTTTGGGCAGGTTGGGCTGGGATTTTTTTTCAGATCCGTGGGCTTGGGTGTCACATCCTCACCCAGGTTACTCACAGTGCAGCTGCTCATAAGTTCTGGTCTCCTGAATTTTATTATTCACTTAATAAATTAAAGTATTTATTATTCATAGCAATAGTAGGTGAGTGCTCTTTTGGAGGTGAATTGCTTTCTTTCAGCCTGGCAGGCTCTGGGTTCTCTGGTAGATTTTATCATTCATGCTTAGAAGCTGAATGGTACTTTGATACTGTGAGAATACTTAGTGGAAAAATCTGGGATTTTACAAAAAAAAACTTATATTTTTTAAGAATTAAACTAAAAAAAAA
>NW_020955847.1:83388-86912 GCF_003031625.1 Empidonax traillii
CAGCTGGAAGAGGGGATAGGCAGCAAATATTGCCAAAGCAAGAATTAAATGGATTTAATACAGACAGGGCAGTGCTTGGGGTGGTGTCTGACAGCCCCTTTTTGCTTTCCTGGGGGTCACTGTGGTGCCAGGCAGGACCCTGAGCCTGGGATGAAATGCAGGTGGATTGGGAACACAAGGAAGAACTTCCTCCCTTTTGCAGTGACCGAGCACTGACCAGGCTGCCCAGAGAGGCTGTGGAGCTTTCCTCCCTGGGGATATTCCACAAGTGTCTGGATGCAATCCTGTGTGATCTGGGATGACCCTGCTCGAGCAGGGAGGTGGGACAAGACGACCCACTTGTGGTCCCTTCCAACTTGCCCCCATTCTGTGATTCTGGGTATGTTCAATCCTGCATCAGCCACTGGGATGCAGGGAGTAATTCAGAATATTCTCTGAATACTGATGAAGCCAGTCAAGGTGTGAGGCTTCCAAATTTCCTTTCTCCCCAGCGTGTTCACACATCTGCAGAGCCCAGCAGTGCAAAGAGTGGGTGTTAATCCACCCAGCAACTGCACCTTCCTTGGAAGGGGCCCCGATTTCCGAAATCATCGCCCTCCAGGCCAGCATTTCGGCATGTGCCTGCCTGTAAGTGGGTGTTTAATTGCCATCCTGGATCGTGCTGTACTTAAGCAGGTTCCTAAATGTTTTTCCTGAGTCAAGCCCAGTGCTGGCATCCTGCAGTTTGCACCTCCACGGGGTTGATCACTGCAGAGCTGGACTCCAGGATCCTCGTGGGTCCCTTCCAGCTCAGAATGGCCTGTGATGTGATCTGTGGGAAGAGCTGCCAGTGGTGTAATCCCAGCCCTTTGGAGCAGGGATGGGTGTTGGGAGAGTTCCTGCAGTGTGGGAGGAGGGCTGTGGCTCCCTGGCACAGATCTGTGTTATCAGATGGGGTGAACTGGGGACTGTGCTCAGCTGTGAAGGGCCATAAAACACAGGGCAGTTTTGGAGCAGCAGATTTGTGACATCAGTGGGGTTGGGAGAGGATTAATGAGCCTTTTCAGCTCTCAGGGACTCGCTGGAACTCCTGAGCCTCGTTTGCTCGGGGACTCAGCAGCTCTGGGCTTCCTTCAGGCTCCTTGGAAAGCTGGGAAGTGTCTGTGCAGTCAGGATGGGCAGGGGGGGGGGAAGTGTGCATGTCCAAATGAAAGGTGGGAGATGCTTCTCCTGCAATACTGGGGCAGTTTTGGGCACTGCCAAAAATATGAAGCCATTAGAGAGTGTCCAAAGGAGGACAATGAAGATGGGGAAGGGCCATTCCTCATTGTCCTGTCCTTCCATCCCTTGTCCCCAGTCCCTCTCCAGCTCTCCTGGAGCCCCTTTAGGCCCTGCAAGGGGCTCTCAGGTGTCCCTGGATCCTCCTCTTCTCCAGGGGAACCCCCCCAGCTCTCCCAGCCTGGCTCCAGAGCAGAGGGGCTCCAGCCCTGGAGCATCTCTCGGGCCTCCTCTGGACTCTCTCCATCAGCTCCAGGTCCTTCTTGTGCTGACTTTGAGAGGATTGGGCAGGTGGAGAGGACAGCAACACACCTGTGAGCCCATCACATGTTGCTGCAATGATAAACTCCCCTAACCAAGAGTTTGAGTCACTCTTGGACCTCACATACCTCGTGCCATCCTTGCAGCTCTGCTCTTTGCACCTCTCTCCAGTGGGACTGCCAAAGCTCACTGTCCTGTTTGCCAGTGGTAGGATTTGGGGGATGCAGTGGGAATTGGAGCCTCTTTGGCCCAGGGAGTCAGGGCATCTCACAAACATTGTGATTTGTGACTGAGAGGCAAAACTTGTCCTGACACTGAGAAGTGTCTCGGTGCTGTCACTGTGATGGGAAAACCCTGAGGGGATCACCTGTCACCAGCAGCAAGTTAGAAACAACTTCTGTGCTTTAGTGAGGCCAAAACTCCTTCAAAGTAGGAATGAAAAAACAGGGGACAAAGGGAATAGTTGTGTTACTTGCTGGCAAAATAACAGGTCAGGGTTTTGCCCTGTTTTATAGGCTGGGGGAACTCACAGGGTCCCCTTTTTCTTCTCTCAGACCCAAAGGAGATGTAGAGACTGGAGAATAGAGATGGGTTTTGTGTCCTCTTTCTTGCTAAAACCCCTCAGAAAACCCCAGGTCCTCCCAGGAACGGGGTGAAAGAAGGTTTTTTGCATCTGGAGAACTGAGATCATGGAACCACAGAGTGGTTTGGGTTGGGAGGGACCTTAAAGACCATCTGGTTCTACCCCCTGGTGATGAAAGACTGGAGCTGCCTGGGGGCTGTGGAGCAGGGGACTGGTGTATCCCAGATTTCCAACCATGTTTTTAACCCCAAAAAATCCCCTTAACCTTCCCATGAAGGCAGGGCACAAACTGCCCCTTCATTTTTGCTATTAGCCCCTATAATTTAGCATTTTCTGGGCTTTTTGCTGTTCTGAAACAGAAAAAAAATAGTGCAGGAATAACACCCTGGACATGAAATAAAATCACAGGTAGGAGAAGACCTGTGAGATCGTCGAGTCCAAATGATATTCTGCCTTTTTTTTTTGGTCCAGTGGCAATGGCTTGTTGTCTGCCAGCTCCTGTCTTTGCAGGCTTCCCTTAGGGAGGCACCCACAATCTTTTAATTATTGACCATGTAATGCAGGGCAGAGTGACATTATTTGCCAGGAACACAATCCCAGAGGAGCTGCCCTCGCCTCTGATTTTCCAATAAGCAAATCGACTCCCTGTGGCCAAGCAGCCCTTTCCCTCCCAGCTCCCTGTACCTGTGGTGTGGGGCTTGTGTCCCAAATATCCGGCTTGGATATTGGGAAGAAAGCTTTTCCAGAGGGAGTGTTCAGCCACTGGGATGGGCTGCCCAGGGAGGGGGTGGATTCCCCGTCCCTGGGGGTGTTTAAGGACAGGCTGGATGTGGCATCAGTGCCATGGGCTGGGAACCACGGCGGGGTTGGAGCGAGGGTTGGACTGGATGATCTCAGAGGTCTCTTCCAACCTGGCTGATTCTGTGATTCTCTGATTTAATCCTGAGATTGTGTGATTTCATCCTGCCTTCACTCTGAGCCTCGCTGGGAAGGAGGATTTCTGCTGGCAAAGCTCAGCTGTGAAGCTACAGGGATGGTTGGGTGGATGTTGTTTGTGTCCACGTGCTTTGGGAAAATAAATCCCTGAGCATGGAGAGTCACCTCTTCTTTTGGGGTGGGAACTGAGCCTTGGAAGTGATAAGTCTAGTCCTTATCTTAGTTAGGAGACATCCTGGGGTTAGTCCTGGGCAGGAGGAGGGAGCCCTTGGGGGGCTGCACTGATTGAGGGGATGGGGCCCCTCTGCTCTGGAGCCAGGCTGGGAGAGCTGGGGGGGTTCCCCTGGAGAAGAGAAGGATCCAGGGACACCTGAGAGCCCCTTGCAGGGCCTAAAGGGGCTCCAGGAGAGCTGGAGAGGGACTGGGGACAAGGGATGGAGGGACAGGACACAGGGAATGGCTTCCCACTGCCAGAGGGCAGGGAGAG
>NW_020955847.1:87255-91159 GCF_003031625.1 Empidonax traillii
AGAGCTGGGGGGGTTCCCCTGGAGAAGAGAAGGATCCAGGGACACCTGAGAGCCCCTTGCAGGGCCTAAAGGGGCTCCAGGAGAGCTGGAGAGGGACTGGGGACAAGGGATGGAGGGACAGGACACAGGGAATGGCTTCCCACTGCCAGAGGGCAGGGAGAGATGGGAGATTGGGAAGGAATTGTTGGCCAGGAGGGTGGGCAGGCCCTGGCACAGGTTGGGCAGAGAAGCTGTGGCTGCCCCTGGATCCCTGGAAGTGTCCAAGGCCAGGTTGGAGCAACCTGGGCTAATGGAAGGTGTCCCTGCCCATGGCAGGGGGTGGAAGTAGCTGGTCTTTAATGTCCCTTCCAACCCAAACCATTCCATGATCCCATGACTGGCAGAGCTGAGGTGGGAGAGGACACCCCTTTCCTGCTGCTGGTGGTGAGGACCTTCAGGAGGTGGTTTTGGTGTGACAGCCAAGGCTCTCTGGCAGCAGAAGCTGATTTTCAGAGATATTTCTTTAGCCCTTCCACACCACTGTTTGTGCCCATGTTTGTGACACACGTGTAAGAAGAGTCAGAGAGAAAACACAACAATTATTGTTGAGTTGTCAGGGTTAGAGGAGAGTTTTGTGCTTTGGAATTCTGCACAGACTTTGCTGTTTTCTTAGGGTGGCTTTGCAGCCCATCCAGGAGTGAACTCCTCACTCCCTGAAAATGGAACTTAAATAATGAGCCATGAGGAGTAAAAAAGAAAAAGAGGCAGGGAAGAGTCCCAAGGTAACAAAGAGTTGGACATTTAGGGAAGAGGGACGAGTGTGGGGAAGGGTGGAGCAGGATGGTCCTCTGCAGAATGGAAAATAAAACCCCCCTGGGGTATCAGAACATTTTCTGGGGAATATAAAAAAGCAAAAAAAAGTTATGTTTCCTGAAAACTGCATATTCCGAGGACGAGCTTTTGCCCATTTGGCCTCTGTGCTACCATGCCCGTAAATGAGCTTTTAACTTGGATTTTTAGTCAAATACCAATGTTCCTTTAAAACTTGCATTATCTGGGCAATTTTCCTGTAATTCCACAAGCAACTGTCACTTGATTTTCCATCCCATATCGTATAACCCTAAATACTGCTGCTTATTCTGAAAACTCTGTGGTTTCCTGGTACTTTTGCTTTTGTGACAGTGTTTGCTAGTGGGAGAATAGCACTTAAAAATAATAAATAATAAAGCCCCCAACCCTTTTCTTTTAGTTATCTAATGCTGTTTCCATCATATCCCACTTTTTCTCATTTACCTTGGCAAAGTGAGCCAGACCAGAATAGTGTATGTGTAATACATATATATGTATGTTTATTTATTTATACAAACTATAAAATATACATTTTCCCCCAGAAATCACAAGGCTGCAACAAAGGAAAGCAGAAATTTTTAATTCCTTGCTGAAACATCTGGAAATTCACTGTATTTTTGGGGGCTGGAGGTATTTGGTTTTTCAGAAGAAACAACAGCACCAGACTTGTTACAAGAGACAGTTCTGAAGAAGCGGTTGTGGCTTTTGAGCAGCCCTCAAACCGGGTTATAAATATATCTGTTTTAAATACAATTACTTTGCTCTGGCCTCCAAATTACCCCGAGCGTGTTCTCCCGGCCCCACCTCGGTGCTGGGAGGGTGTTTTCGGAGGGAGCAACACCCTCCCTGCAAGTGCAGCGCTTGGGGCAGCAATTCCAGGTTTTACTGGGATGCAAAAGGTGGAGCCTGAGGGCTTGGAGGTGCCTTGTGCCAGTGGGCACGAACCTCCTTCCTTCCTGGCACGTGGGCCCTGAGCATCTGCAGGATTAACGCTAGAAAAACAGCCCCAAGGAAAACCCCCTTTCCTCCCTCTTTCTCTCTCCTTTTCTTTCTTTCTTTTTTTTTTTTTTTTTTTAATTTAATTTTAATTTCATTTTTCAGCGCACCGAGCTGAGCTTTGCGGGACACACGCACACACACACAAAAAAAACCTCCTTTGCTGCTCCCCGTGTGTTGTGTTTTGTGTCCCCGGGTTACCAACACCTGCCATTTCGCTGCTGCCCGCGGCAGATGCGAGCGGAGCATCCTCCCATCGTCCCGGGGAAACGTGACGGCCCCTAAAACACCCCCTCCCCCGTGCCCGGGCTGAGCCTCGGAATGTGTTTGTTTGCAGCACAAAACTCTGTGGTTGCACCCAGGCCAGTTCTTTCTGTCCAGGCCGTTTGGGGAGGGGGGTGGGGGTTTCGTTTTCCTCTCCCTCCTTGCCCCTTCCCCTCCCTGTTTTCCATGGCAGAGCCCCTTTGCTGGCTCTGTGCCTGCACATTGTGCTGCCTGGGGCTGCCTTTGGCTTTCCTTGGCCTGGCAGCAGCAGGAGGTACCACCTGCTGCCACCTCTTTGGGGCTGCCCTGATGCCCAGGGCTCCTTCCTTCTTCCTCTCTCTCTTTTCTCTCTTTTCCGTCTTTTCCCTCATTCTCTCTTTCTCTCTCTTTTCTCCCTGTCTCTCCCTTCCTTCCTTCTTTCTTTCATTTCTTCCCTTCTTCTTTCTCTCTCTAATCTTTATCTTTTTTCCTCTTCTTACTCTCCTCTCTTTCCCTTCTTCTTTCTCTCTTTTTCTCTTCTTTCTCTCTTTTTCTCTCTCTTTCCTTCTTTCTCCCCAGGGCAGTGGGCACAGCCCCAAATCTGCCAGAGCTCCAGTAGGGTTTGGACAACACTCTGAGGGACAGGGTGGGATTGTTGGGGTGTCTGTGCAGGGCCAGGGGTTGGACTGGATGATCCTTGATAGTCCCTTCCAGCTCAGGGTATTCTATAACATTAACTGTGGCAGGAGCAGCACAGGGTGGACGTGGAGCTTGGAGGGTGAAATTCTGCACATCTTCTCTCCAAAGATCTCTGAGCATCTGCTGCAGACTCAGCAAAGCAGGGCTGTGGTGGGGACTGGGTGGTACAAAATCACAGCATGGTTTGGGTTGGAACTGGCCTTAAAGATCATCTTGTTCCACCCCCTGCCACGGACACCTTCCTTAGACCAGGCTGCTCCAACCTGGCCTTGAACAGTTCCAGGGGCAGCCACAGCTTCTCTGGGCAGCCAGTTTTGGATATTTTGGGGGGGGGGGGCACTCCACATCACACCTGTGGATGAGAAGTGTGGGTGCTCAGGCTTTATCCCCTGAAAAATAAGTGGCTGAGTCATTGAAGAAGCTTTGTTGTCTTTAAACTCATAGGCAGGATTTCCTGCCGGCCCTGTTTCGAGGCAGAAAGGTGATAAAGGTGATAATCACCTACCTGGAGGTGACAGTGGTTGTTTGGAGATATTGTCTGGATTTGGGTTTGGTTCTGCTCACCGAAACAACGGGTTGTCAAGTGCTGGAATGGTTTGTGTGGGGAGAGAGAGATTTGTGTGGGGATGAAGGTGGATGTCCACGAGAAGGTTCTTCAAGGGGATGTCAAATGCTGTGCTGGAATCAACAGGAACTGTGTAGCCAGGGAGGGAGAGGACAAGGAGCCCCGTGGCTCTGGGGTGTCTGTGGGGCACAGCACAAGGGTGGGGCTTGCAGGGGCTCAGGGACAGCCCTGACAAGGAGGTGTTGGAGGTGTCTTGGTAGAGAAGGGCCTGAGTACACAATCATAACTGATGGAAATTACTGCTTAGTGAGCCTTGAGGCTTCCAAGAGGCTACAAACTCCTGGAGGACAATCCTTTATGCAGGTGTGACTGTCACAGTGTGTGTTTGCACAGCTCCTGTTTTTCTTGGCTCTGAGCTCACAGAGCAGTCCTGGGACGTGCCTCCCCATGCTGATTAGAATTCCCCTCCAGGCTCCCTGGGTTCAGGTGTCTTTTCCCCACAGATGCTGTTGGATCCAATTTGCAGCCATTATTCCCCCTGTCCTTTGCTTTTTGCCAGGACCATCCCAGCCC
>NW_020955847.1:93021-94036 GCF_003031625.1 Empidonax traillii
AGGCAGTCATGAACCTGCTCCTGTAGGCGTAGAGCACCTCAGGAGGGGCTTTCACCTTGACTCCTGTTTGCACTTTATCCCAACAGTGATTCATTCTGATCCTTTTGCTTTCATGGTAGAGACCTGCAGACAGCAGGAAAACATCCTCCCTCCAGCAGCTGCACTCCATGAGCTCAGAGTTCCTCCCCACCCTCACTGGTTCCATGATTCCACGTTCCATGGTGTCTGGGCAGTGTGTGACCCTGGGGCACTGTGTGGAGGTGCAGCCCAAGCCACTGCAACGTTTTGCACTGAAAGTGTCGCTGACCCCCTTCCCCCTTCCCATCTGTAAGAGCTGTATTTGTTTCCAGGTCATACTGACATCTCCATCTCCTCAGTCCATGCAGTGCCCTCAGAGCCCCGAGGTGGTGACAAGCAGCTCTCTGTGCTCCTGGGGACTCAGTGCTGAATAATTTGTAGGATCCTCAGTGCCAAAGGCTCTGCTCAGAGATCAGAGGCTTGTGCTTCTTTTAATCATGTGCTCTCCTTGCCTTCTGAAAACGTCTCTGCACTGCTCTTGCTAATAGCAGGAATCCTGAGAAAGCACAGAGAGGGATCTGCAGGGAAGATCAAGCTCCCAGCTTGCTCAGACAGCTGTGTCATCCCAGCAGAACCAACCCCTCCAGCTGGACTGCAGTGACCTCAGCCCAGGTGACCCTGGGCAGCTGCATCACCTGGGTGTGATGTCACTGCTCTGGGCTGGTGTTGTTTTGTTCCGTAGAATAAGAGAATCACTGAATATCCTGAGTTGGAAAAACCCACAAGGGTTGGAAAGACCCACAAGATTCAACCCCTGGCCCTGCACAGACACCCCAACAATCCCCCCCTGTCCCTCAGAGCGTTGTCCAAAGCCTCCTGCAGCTCTGGCAGCCTTGGGGCTGTGCCCACTGCCCTGGGGAGCCTGTTCAGTGCCCAACCAGCCTGGGGGGGAAGAACCTTGCCCTGAGATCCACCCTGAGCCTGCCCTGACACAGCT
>NW_020955847.1:94612-106430 GCF_003031625.1 Empidonax traillii
GCTGCACACACCAAGTGCCCTCAGCTGCTCCTCATGGCCCCTCCAGACCCTTTCAGCATCTTCCTGTCCCTGCTCTGGACACTCTCTAATGCCTTCCAGCCCATCCTTTCCAGGCCAGCACCTTCTTGTCCATCTCCTTACACTTCACCACAGACGAGGCCAAGCCAAGGTCTCCAAGGATGGTCCCTGAGGCCTGGGGGCAGGTGTGGGGTTTGGATCCACATCCAGGGTGTCACCATGGCTGGGGGAACTCCCTCCTGGGAACCTCTGGGTTCAGCATCACCCTCAGCATCCCCGTGGGAGGTCCCATCACAAGACCCAGATGTTTTTCTCACATTAAATCTTTCTGTTTGAATCTTCCCTGGTTTGCACACTCATTTCTTTCTAGAGGAGGTGGATGAAGTTCTGGGAGCAGCAGCACCCAGCACTGAGGACCTGAGCAGGGTGGTTTCTGCAGCCAGCTGGAAGAGATCCCCTGTTTGGGCAGCACTCCCTGTCCTCTCCCAACATGCTGATTCCTGTTGATGTGAACTGCTGCTGGAGGCTCTGAGGAGGTGTTTGGCACGGCCTAAGCTGCAGTTTGGTGCTGTATTTTTCCTCTGAGTGTCTGGACTCCTAAATAGCTCCTTCCCCACGTGTTACACGAGCCTGGGATCCTCCTCCTGCACAGAGCCTTAAAATAGTATTGGATGCAACTGGGGGGATGCAGGAGCATCATCTTATCCACCAGTGTCAAGCTGAGGCTTCAGCATCAGTGCCCTCTGAGGGCTGACCAGGTCTGACCCCAGGGTGTAATATCAGCTGGGAGCAGAGCAGGAATTCAGGCTCAGCTCCAGCTCCCACGGTGTTCCACGAGGTTGGGTTGCTAGACATCCGTGTAACGTGAGATTTCCTGGATTCCAGGCTTCAAACTGCATTGAAAGCACATGGGATGCTGCCCTTCCTGAATTTCCTGCATGGTTTTAATATGGGATGTGAGAAACCCCACTGTCACCTGCCCCTTGCACAGATGTGTTGCTCAGAATAATCTTCTTCACTGTCTGTCTTCTCCCCCCAAAATTGGGATTTGGACATTAGGCTGTAAGGAAAAGGTGACTGTGGGCCGTGTCTGAAGTTTTAATTTTTATCCTCTATCCACTGGATTCTTCAGCCCTTCAGCACAGCCACCCAAACTGCACCACAGTTCACTGCTGAGGTGAAACCTAAGTGATACCTCTTCCATTATTATTTTATGACATAATTAAAGACGAGATAAAACCAGGTTATCCCAATTGCTCGCTGAGAGAGCTGATTGCTCAGACAAGGAGAGAGCGCTTTGTGTGTTGACTCTGCAGATCCCTGGAAGTGTCTGACACTGTCACAGGGAGAATTCCACCCCAAGGGGAGCAGAGATGAGCTCCTGGAGAAGTAGCAAGGAGGGGAAGCTGTGAAATGAGCCCCCAGAGATCAGTTTTGAGTTGTTATGTTGATATTGGAAGGAGTTTGAGGAACAACCCGAGGAGATACTGGGGCAGCACATCAGGTGCCTTCAGGAGTGGAAGGGAGGGTGGGGGTGGGGGAGGAAACACTGGAGAATCTCAGCTGCTGTTGTACAAAATCCTGGTTCCCATGGCCAGGAAGATGAATTCCAAGGAAGATAAATGTGACTCCCAGTGATTACAGTGAGGAGAACAGAGCAATTTCCTCACCAAGAGGAGATTAAGGGCCCATCTACATCATCCTAATGAGGGACAGTCTTGTCTTGGAGTTCCCACTCCAGCGTGAAGCACAGCAGTGAATTTATAATGATGGAGCTGAGTTTGGGATTTGCCAAATCCACTGTATAAACGTCCAAACCTACATAAAATTAGGGATGACTTTACAGCCAGTGGGAACTCAGACCAGGGAGTGAAGTGGGAGTGTCTTGGGGCCACAAATCCCCACAACTGCCCTTTTACTGTTTGGAGAAGGATCTCCTTTTCCACAGAGATGCACTTAATCAAGAGCTTAATTGTGGAGTTTGTATCTAAACTTCAGCAAAGAGCTGTGAGGGTTCTGCTTCCTTCCCCCTGGCTGCAAGGACCGAGCTGTGCCTGTCAGCTCTGCTCAGAATTCATGACACACTGACCTCCAACTGCTGAACGATGCCCCGTGGCCATTTCTTTATTTTAAGCTATGGATGCCCCTAATTTGAGACTTTCCTCGTGGCTGGGTGGGAGCTGGGACTGCTCTTTGAGGGGGAGCTGTGTTCAGTTTTTTGCTTACCCCCAAAATTTGCAAAGCCCATGAGTGGTTTCAGCCTTCTCTGTCCCAGCCATGGGAGGTGGAAGAGCTGAGCTTTCAGAGTCTAAGCTTTAGATTTGGAATTTGGTGCCTATTTAGCTGGTTTTTTTTTACCTTGGGAATAATGCTGAGTTCTCTTCCAGCTCCTATTTTGAATTCTGGTCCTGATCTCCAGGAGCATCTCCCTGCTGGACCAAACCTGTGTTGCTCTTCCAGCAAACCATGAAGATGTTCCTGTCCCATCTGATCCTGGGCTCTCTGCAGAGATGTTTCCCCTCTGTGCCATCCCTGTTGCTGGTTCTCTGCAAGAGGTCACAGAATCCCGGACTGGTTTGGGTTGGAAGGGACCTTCAAAACTATCTCACTCCACCTCCTGCCATGGGCAGGGACATCTTCCACCAGCACAGGGTGCTCCAACCTGGCCTTGGACACTTCCAGGGATCCAGGGGCAGCCACAGCTTCTCTGGGCAACCTGTGCCAGGGCCTGCCCACCCTCACAAGGAACAATTCCTTCCCAATATCTAATCTAAATCTCTTTTTTTTTAGTTTAAAACCATCCCCCCTTGTCCTATCACTGTAAAAAGTATCTCTCCCTCTCTTTTATCATCTCCATTTAAGTACTGATAAACTCCCCTTCAGTACTGGCCGAGTCCAAAGCTCAGCTCAGCTTCTTTGCAGTTTAACCACTTTGCATTGTAACAAATAATTACATTGTCTGACAACTGCTTCGTGTGAAAAATGAGAAGAGATGCGGCACTTGTGGGGTTTGGGAGTGCTGGAGAGTGTTCTTTCTGGGCTGCCCAACCTTTCAGAGTCGTGTTCTGTTCTCCATCAGTTATCAGGGCATGTAGGGGATGCCAAGTACACGCAGCTGCTGGCTCTGTGTGCTGCACAGGAGCTGCCTGGGTGCTTTAGGCCAGCCTCAGGTGCTTTAGGCCAGCCTCAATTACTCCCTCGTTATCAGGGTGGAGATCAAAGCACATCATTTCAAGAACAAATGCAGTAAATACCTTGAATTTATGTACTGGTTTCTCCGGGCTGGGGGGGTTGTCACGACAAGCTCGAGTTAATCTCTTGGGCTTTGCATAAAGAGTGATGTCAGCGTTACCTGAGGTGTCTGGGTTTGCAGGATCCAGCCTGTTTTTATGAGGATACCTCTGCCTGCTGTGTAATTCCTGCTTTCCCACCTGCCTTGGGATCTCTGTGCACTCTGAGTATCCCCAGGATTTAGGTGCTACAGGAGTTGAGTCAGTGCTCTTCTCATCTTGTAAGGGCTGGTGATTTGTTTTCCTGCTCCGGGTTTATTTTTAGTGTCTCCTGAAAAGCTGCACACCTTGAAAAGGAAAAGCTGGGGTAGAGGCTGCTGATGAGCTGATTGCTCAGGGCCTTCCTTTCAGAGGCATTTCTTTCACTCTGGAGCAGCTTTGCTCCATGAAAACGTGTGGGATATCTGGAGGAAGAAGTGTCAATGAAGTGTCACTCAGGCTAAATGGTGGGTGGTTTTAGTGTAGTCTGGGACTGAAGGAGAGAAGGGGGACAGAGGAAGAGAAAATCCCTAAGAAGTTCCTCCCATCCCATCCCATCCAACAACATTCCCTGAAACCAGGATTGCCATCATTAGTTCCCATTAACTAAGAGCAGTAGTGAGATAGACACAACCAGGGGGGATTTAGAGATGCAGCAGCCACGGATATTGTTGAAATTATTTGCTGTTGTAACGCCTTGAAATCCCAGCGGGTTGCCTGGTCTATAAATTACAGGTTGTGTTATTTCAATGTGTTAATGAAATAGTGGAAGATAAAGCCTATTTTGACAAGAGGAATGACAACACAGAAATGGGGTTTGTGACCCACTGAAAGACATCTTTTCCTTTAAAACATTTAGTTGTGCTGCAACCCTGATGTTTTCGTTATTTGGAAATTACTGGACTTGCATTTGGTGGGGATTGTTTGTAAGGTGTCTTCAAGATGAGTTTTCTTATCTCCTTCACTGGAAGTTTCTGAGTATAAAAGTGAGTCTTTCCACAAGAGCTTCCAACTTCCAACTCAGGAGATTCTGTGATTGCAAGAGTTTAAATTACCTGTTTGTGGGTCTTCTGTCCGGGCTGGTGGGAGAACTTTTATGTGTCCTGATGGACAACAGGAACAACTCCTTGCCAGAAGATAATTCAATGGTTTCCACAGAATGTGCTGAGCTGGGAGGCACCCCCAAGGACCATCCAGTCCAACCCTCAGCCCTGCACAGGCCCAGCCCCAAGAGTCACCCCCTGTGCCCCAGAGGATCAGCCAAAGCCTCCTGCAGCTCTGGCAGCCTTGGGGCTGTGCCCACTGCCCTGGGGAGCCTGTTCAGTGCCCAACCAGCCTATTTTTTTTCCTGAAGATTAAAGAAGAAAATCTAACAATCACCCCTGCAGACACCCCTGGCATTGTCCCATCTACCATCTTGCGTTTCCACACCAAATTTTCAAGGCCTGGGAGGTGAGCACAGTCATCAGCAGGTGCCCTTCAGCAGCACGCAGAGCATCCTGCCTTGCCTGGAGACCAACCTGCAGAGAGAGACACCTCTCTGGTGGTGCTGCAGCCCTGGACAACATTCCCACTCTCAGCCCTCAGAGACTGCCAGGCTGTGGCCTCTCACTTTTCCTTTCCAGTGGGATTCAGAGGCTGCTGGTGAATAGCTGCTCTTTTTGAGCTCTCTCCCTTTTGTGGCAGATGGGGAAAAGGTGAAAAGCCGTGAACTCTTCAGTCACAGCCTTCTGAGAGCAGCCATTTATGTGCTGTTTATCCCAAATTCTCTACTGTGAACAAGCCACAACGTCTGCAGAAATCCCAGCTCGAGGAACAGCTGGCTCTGGGTCCAACAGGTGGGGCTTGAAGTGGAGCTGGGTAGAGAGGAAACAGTTTGGAAGGACCTGTCCTTTGCTGAATCCAGGCATCTGCTGCTTGCAAAAATACCAGGAATCCCCAGCAGTGCCCCTGACATATCACAGAGAGGAGCTTCTTTCTCAGAGGGTACAGAGGGAAAAAGGCCTTTTTGAGGGCTGGGTTCATTTGAATCAGGTGTCTCCTCCCCCTTGGATTGGAGAAGTGAGAAATCCTGCATTTCTCAGTGTATGGAAGCAAAGCAGGACGAGGCAAAAAGGCACAGCTGATGCAAGAGGGAGTTTGGAGGTGTCCTGCAGGTCACTCTGCAAAGGGACATCACCCTGTTCCTGTCCTCTGCTCCACTGCAAATTCACAGTCGTGGATGGGACACAGAGCCACAGAACCCCAGAGTGCTTTGGCTTGGGAGGGACCTTAAAGCCCATCCAGTGCCACCCCCTGCCATGGGCAGGGACACCTTCCACCAGCCCAGGTTGCTCCAACCTGACCTTGGACACTTCCAGGGATCCAGGAGCAGCCACAGCTTCTCTGGGCAAACCTGTGCCAGCGACATCTGTAATCACTGCTGCATCCCTGCTTTTCCCACTCTGTCCCAGTGGATATGATGAGGCCCCCACTTGCATGGGAAGGTGTCCAACTCCACAGCTGGATCATCTGGGGCAGCTCCCCAAGGGCAGCTCCTGTTCTGCCACATCAGGGCAGGCTCAGGGTGGATCTCAGGGCAAGGTTCTTCCCCCCCAGGCTGGTTGGGCACTGAACAGGCTCCCCAGGGCAGTGGGCACAGCCCCAAGGCTGCCAGAGCTGCAGGAGGCTTTGGACAACGCTCTGAGTGTTTGGACAGGGTGGGGATTGTTGGGGTGTCTGTGCAGGGCCAGGAGCTGGACTGGATGATCCCTGGGGGTCCCTTCCAGCTCAGGCTGATCTGTGATCCTTGCTCCTGTGCCTGCTGCTGGGAGCACCCTCTGTGCTGTGCTGCAGCTCCAGACCTGGCCCTGGGTGGGCTGTGAGAGGCTCAGTGACACCGTGTGACATGGTCCTTGTCACACAGCCAGGACAGAGCCTGGGGGTGCCGTGGGGTGACATCTCTGTCACCTCGTCTTGACATCCAACACGGGGAGGCCAAACGATGGGAGATGGGGCTGGTTTTGCCTGGTTTTGCCTATTGATGTCCCCAGCATTCAGCTCCAGTTTTTCCAGCTGCTGCTCTAAGTGCATAAATGTGTTCTGGTTTATTTGAGCAGCAGATTTGTTTTTCTTTATTGGCTTCAAACTAAATTGTGCAGCCCCTACTAGGGAAGCCTCTCACCAGGCTGCTCACTCAGCCACTGGAGATCCTTCCTCAGCTCTGTACTGTTAATTTAAACTGTGTCTTGCCTTGCAGACCTCATTTTATTGCCCCCCCCCCCCCCATGTACACACTGTTATGATTTTTGGTTGTTATTTTCTCTGCCATACAGGCATTTCCTGTGCTTGTTTAAATTGCCACGGGTTTTCCTGCCAGGGCAATGCACTGATACCAGGTTCATGGTGATGTGTGGGCAAGTGTGACACATTCTCCTTTGAATTAACAGCCAAATTAATAACTGCCCAGGATATATCTGGTAAATCCGCTCACAGCATTGGGCACAGTGAGTTTTCCTGACCTACAGAACAACTTCCATCTACATGTTTCTCATGAAGAAAGAAGAAAACCCTCTCTGTCCCCACTGCCAGAAATCACACATCCCCATTTATTTTGGGAACATTATTTCCTCTTTAATCCTGTGTATCCTTCTAGTTGGTTTATTCTCTACCACTTGGAGATGGGGGAGCTCCCACAGGAGACTTCAAACCACATCCACTGCCGGCCTTGGCAGCATCCAAACTGACAAACAAAACATGGGAGAGGGAGGAACTTTCACACCTTGCCTCCAGCCAGCCCCAGCTGAGCAGTGAGCTCCACTCCTGGCTGTTCTGCACCTAAAAACACCACAGGGCAGGGTGAAAGGAACACCTTCCCACCACTTCACTCCCTGTCGGACTTCGGGACAAAGACAAGCAAATCTCTCCACGCCGTTTCCACACTTGGAAAACTGAATTAATTATGTTTGTGTGCACTCACGAAGCGTTTTTGTGCTCCCAGAATAGAAGTGTTATGTCAGTGCTGCGCGTTGTCATTATTTATTATCTCGGAGCCGCCGGGCTGGGACACAAAGAACGCGGCGGGATCTCGGAAGCCGAAGGCATGTCGTGCTTCCTGATGACAATGTGAGTGATTGTGGCTTTCTGAGGCCCACTGTGACATGTGGGGATTTGTCCTTGGCTGAGCAGGAATCCTTCATTGTTCCAGCGGGGCAGCCCCACCAGGCAGGAGGTGTTTTGTGTTGGGCTGGAGGAGTTGGAGGAAATCGCTGGTGTGAATTTGTGGTTTCAGCAACTTTAAGGAGCTGTTGACGTGTTGTTGGGAGCAGCATTCCAGAGGGTAAATGCAAGAGAAAGATAGTAGGAAGATATTGGAGTTTCAGAATTTCAGCTTTGAAAGTCCTGCAGAGAATCCCAGAATGGTTTGGGTTCGAAAGGACCTCAAAGCTCATCCTGTCCCACCCCCTGCCATGGGCAGGGACACCTCCCACCAGCCCAGGTTGCTCCAAGCCCCGTCCAACCTGGCCTGGAACACTTCCAGGGATTCCAGGGGCAGCCACAGCTTCTCTGGGCAACCTGTGCCAGGGCCTGCCCACCCTCCCAGCCAACAATTCCTTCCTGATATCCAACCTGACCCCTGACCTGTTGACTGGAACAGCATTTGAAATCCAGAGGGAAATTGTGAACAACTGAATTTTTATTTTTATTCCCCCCTCTTCCTCCTCCCCCAGTTCTTCCCCAGACAGGTGACACTCGTAGGGTGGAGCAGCCACAGGGCTGTCCTGGGCTCTGTCACCTCCTTGGTTCTCTCCAGCTGAGCAGTGCTGGCTTTGGGCTGGTCCTTGAGCAGGAGAAATCCTGGCATCTCCAAAGTTTGGGGGAACAGTCATGTGTTGCCAGCAAAGCTCCCAAATTGTGGTTGACCTGCCCAGCAAAAGAGCCAAGGAGAAGATCTGTTTTCTTTGCTGGGATCCCAAGGGTCTGGCCAGTCTCCTGTGGGGACACCTCACTTGACCTGCTCTAGTTCCAGATGGCCACAGGATTTTGCATTTTTAGCTCCAAACTCTTTCAGATGAGCATAAATGGTGCATCTCGTGCTTTGAGATGGATGTTTTTGTCTTAGATGGAGAGACTTAATTTGGAAGCAAGTATTTCTGTGAAGTTTTTTTCACAAATACTTGTGCCCCTCCACGGTGTCTTCCCTGGCACCAGCCTGGCCCTGACTCCTCTTCCACCATAAACTGGCTTTAGATCTTTCAAAAGAGAAAACATCCAGCTATGTGTCAAAAAATGCAACCCCCCCACCACCACCTCCCTGTAATTACAGATAATTAAATACATCCTTGCATATTTGGAGGCTGCATAATCAGTTGTTCAAACACGACAGTCAAATGTGGATTGTGGGGAGTCTCTGAGTGTAAACCACTGTGCAGTTCTTTTAAAAGAAAGGAAAAAAAAAAAGACCTGTGGCCGACAGAACTGTGGTGTCACACATCCTGGCTGACCTGCTGGTGTCTATCAAGGTATGTCTGAGCTTTCAGATATTAGAACTTTTCAAAGGAACACACATGGATCCCACCTCTTTCGTATTAATATTTCCTGAGTGCTTTTCCTTTCAAGTGTTTCTGTTTGCAATGGGCCTTTTTCAAATTAAAAAGGCTTCCCGAGCCTTTAAACACAGCATGTGTCCCAAGTGTGGAAAATTCTCTTTGAAGAGTCACAGTGTTTAAAAAAAAAAAAAAAAAGAAAGAAAGAAAAAAAAAAAAAAAAGAAAGAAAAGGAGGTAAAAGGGAAGAGCAGCAAATGGTGCCTGGTGTGGTGTGAGGGGCAGCTCAGGGCTTTTCAAACCAGGCATTGCTGATTAGACATGGGCTGGGCTGGGCTGGTGCTGCACATTATCCAGGGGGAGATGAATATGCAGCCAGGCAGGCTCTGGAGTGGGATCTGTGCTCACCCAGTGGGTGTTCACAGGGATATTTGGGTGGTTGTGGTGTTGGCAGGTGAGGTTGGAGGGACAGGAGCTGAGGTTTGTTTCTCTTGGGAGGGTTTGTGTGAAGGTGGGGACAAACCTGGAGTGCTGACAGCAGGGGAAGGGAGGGAAGAAGGGAAAAAGGATCTCCATCCAATACAGGGGTGGTTTGGATACAATTGTGCTTTTATATCCCTTGGACACTGGCTGTGGTTGGTTTCAATGAAATGCAAAGAGATTTTTGTTATGGAATAGAAAGTGATTTTGTTATGGAATAGAAAGTGATTTGGGGATGAAATGCAGTGATTTTGGAATGGAATACAAAGTGATTTTGTGATGAAATGCAGTGATTTTTTTGATAAAATACACTTGTCAGACTCTTAGCTGACCGGACTCCTCCCTGCCCTTCCATCCCATCCCATCCCATCCCATCCCATCCCATCCCATCCCATCCCATCCCATCCCATCCCATCCCATCCCATCCCATCCCACTGTCCCCCCTTCTTTGAACCCTTCCAGGGATGGGGACTCCACAGATCTTCAGGCTGCAGCGGCCCTGAAGGGACAGGAGCAAGAGCTCACAAATCCCTGCTGGCCTCTAATTGAGGAGCTGTTTTGCCCCTTTTAATCTGTGCAAAACTTTCCTGGAAACCAGCTTAGGTGGTTATTTGTGGCCTGTCATTATGTGATTATCACAATGCTGATTGATGGGCAGCGAAGGGGCTGAACACCTGACCCTGAAGCTGCTGCAGAGCAGAGCACTGGTAACCTGGGAGAAGGGCAGGTGAGTGTCCTCAACAGAGGACAGCAATTATTTGCCAGGAATTAAGTATCTACACGTTACTGAAGCAGCCTCCAGGATAAATCAGGATACTTTTCGACTGTTTGCTTGGTTTATTTCTCTGTTTATTTGGTTTATTTGTCTCTACCCCCCCCTTTTTTTTTTCCCTGCCTTGTGTTGCTCATGTTAATGTAGAGCCAAACCTCTCCCTGCAGGTGTGCTGATAAATTATGGCTCTTGTAAGGTAACACAGTTCAGGGCAGGGGCTGTAAAAGTATTGGGAGAATCGAAGCAAAGCTCTGGCAGCCTTGGGGCTGTGCCCACTGCCCTGGGGAGCCTGTTCAGAGCCCAACCAGCCTGTGGGGGAAGAATCTTGTCCTATTATCTAATTAGTAGGAAAAAAGGAAAAGAAAATCATTTTAGCTTGATGTGAAATTATCTTTTATGAAGGTCTCAGAGCATTACAAGACATAACTCTCTCACATCTGCATGGTCCATGATACTGGCACTATAATTCACCTCCCCAGGAAAAGGGGAGACTGAGAAAAGGTGTCTCATTCCCATCTGGGTTCACAACTGGGAGGAGAATTCAGGCTTTGGATCCCAATCCCCTCCCTTCTCCATGTGCTGACATTTCTTATTCTCCATCTGCTCAGCACTGGAACACACCCAGAGGACAGAAATTGTCCTTAAACCTCCCCAGATGCTTGATCAAAGGTGCAGAGACAGTGCACAGGTTAAAGGCCAAAAGGAGACCTGTGGAAAGCAGATGCAGAGCTGAAGTGTCAGAGGCACCAGCCTGCTGGATAACAAGTTCTGTAGCCGGGATGCACAGCTGGGAGCAGGAAGCACAGGGAGAAAACTGGATTCCTTCCCTGCTGGCCCTTGGGGACTTCAGATACCGTGACAGAACAGTCTGTTCTTGCTTGAGTTCTTTTTTTTTTTTTTTTTTTTTGGGGGGGGGGAGAGAGAGGGGGGCTTTAGGGTGTTGTTGACTTGTTTTTGTTCAGATCTGAGAGTTAGATCATAGGAGTGAGGGTGTGTTTGCTCACACACACACACATAGTTGGCTTCTGGGAATCCCTCCCTGAACGTGAACTCGAACTCAGGGGACGGAGCTGCTGGCCCTGGAGGAGGGGAATAAAAGGCTCCACTTGCTGTATCTCAGCTCGGCTTTGCATTTCTTTGGTCGTCTGAGCTGTGCTGCTTTGTCTGCCCAGGTTGGTTCCTGGTGCTTAGAGGAAAAAAAAAGGGGCACCAGTGTGCTCTGAGAGGAGATTTGTGCTGTAATGAGAATCCTCGCTTTTATTAGCACTGTTTGCACGGACTCAGAGCATGTGGGAGATAAGAGGCTTAAGCTGTTAAGTGTAGAGAAATGTGAGGTAACAATTAAGGCGGTGGAGGAACCCTCTGTGGTTGTGCCGAGCCCAGGGCAGAGCCCTGACCCCTCTGCCCAGCCCCCCACAACGTGGCTGTGCCAGATGTGTGGGCAAAGCTGTGCAGATCCCGGGAATTCCTCTCATCCCCCAGGATGTGCAGCACTGGATTTGGCCTGAACTGCTGCCTGTTGTTCCAATTCTTTGCTTCTGCCTTGTTCCCACTGCTCCTCGTTCCACAGGATCATCCCAGAACCTTGGAATGGTTTGGGTTGGAAGGGGAATTAAAGCCCATCTCATTCCACCCCCTGCCGTGGGCAGGGACACCTTCCACTAGCACAGGTTGCTCCAATTCCTGTCCAACCTGGCCTTGGACACTTCCAGGGATCCAGGGGGAGCCACAGCTTCTCTGAGAATTCCATCCCAG